>NW_015090914.1:1371760-1374182 GCF_001431845.1 Calidris pugnax | reverse complement strand
GCCGAGTACAGAGGCACGATGACTTCCCTACTCCTGCTGGCCACGCTATTCTTGATACGAGCCAGGATGCCATTGGCCTTCTTCGCCACCTGGCCACACTGCTGGCTCATGTTCAGCCAACAGTCGACCAACACCCCCAGGTCCTTTTCTGCCAGGCAGCTCCAGCCACTCTGCCCCCAGCCTGGAGCACTGCAGGGGGTTGGTGGGACCCAAGGGCAGGACCCAGCACTGGGCCTTATTGAAACTCATCCTTGATAGACCTCTGGTCTATCTATCTTTCTGGTTCCTTCTGGCTGGTCTTGCAAGATGGAAATAAAACCACATCACTGTCATTCTAAGCCTCAAGGAGAGAACAGGGTATTAAAGATGTTACTTAAAAACCTGAAATAGATTCATCGCAAAAAGCTATGGGCAAGATTAAAAGCACATTCTCAACAAGAAATCTAAACAGACAGTCCAAGAAAGCCACACAAAAAGGACATACAGACCAGGAAACATGCAAAAAAAAAAAGAACATTCTTTCAAAGAATTCCCCAAAAGAATTCTCTCCAGTGTCCATTTTGCTAGTTTTTCTGATGCTTCGATATATGCTTGAGTAGCCTGCTACCAAGTACCTGAACCTTCACTATCATTATCCTAGATTTAGATCTTAAACAGAAAGTTTCTTCATCTTATTATATGAGCGCATATTATTTATTACAGAACACAAATCTCTGTCTGTCTTGTTTATTAACGTTTTTGCCAGCTCAAAACAAGACTTGAGGTCATGCTTCTTCCACAGCAATAAACACACTCATGAGAACTGAACCACTAAGTAGTAAGGAAAAGGAAAGCAGCCTGACACACTGGGACTGAAGTGCTGCTAGAAAGCAAGAAAAGTTTAAAGAACTTACCAGAGTTCCCCCTCTGCTGTTCTTGCTGCTTTGTCAGGATTAGCCCTCATTTTGACCATCCTAGGTGCTAAGAAGTGTTTGGCTGGCTGAGCAGGTTCTGAGGTAAACTTTACCTTCCATTTCCCCAGCTTACAAAGACATTTTCTAAATTACATCACTTGCATCCCCCACAGCTCATGGTAAAGTACATGAGACACACGTCTGGCATCAAGATTGAGCTGGTGGCCAGGTCTCAACTCAGATCTTCACGGTAAACAAACACGCATGTGAAAAATCCAGACAGATTATTCTGCAGAACTGCACGGTGGCACGTGGGCAGTTCTTTTACTCTTGAACCATTCCAGACGCTCACAACTTTGTTTCTGATCTCCTCAATACAGCTGTTACTGCAATTCCACTATAGCACGTCAGGAAGCACGCTATTCCCTCTTCTCAGATTTAGGAAACTCCATCTTGACTTTCTGCTGTTAACAGGAATAGGCCCATAACCTACACACTCCCCCCTTGAGATAATTTCCCCTTGTCTTATCTCCTGTGACTTGGGAGATGAGACCGACCCCCACTTCTCTACACCCCCCCTTCAGGTAGTTATAGAGCGCGAGAAGGTTCCCCCCTCGGCCTCCTTTTCTCCAGGCTCAACACCCCCAGCTCCCTCAGCCTCTCCTCACAAGACTTGTGCTCCAGACCCCTCACCAGCTCCCTTGCCCTTCTCTGGACCCGCTCCAGCCCCTCAAGGTCTTTTTTGTGGTGAGGATCCCAAAACTGGACACAGTACTTGAGGTGGGGCCTCACCAGTGCCAGTACAGGGGGACAATCACCTCTTGGGTCCTACTCACACACTATTCCTGACACAGGCCAGGATGCTGGTGGCCTTCTTGGCCACCTGGGCACACTGCTGGCTCATCTTCAGCCCACAGGCCACCAACACCCCCAGCTCCTTTTCTGCCAGGCAGCTCCAGCCACTCTGCCCCCAGCCCGTAGCGCTGCAGGGGGTTGGTGTGACCCAAGGGCAGGACCTGGCACTTGGCCTTGTTGAACCTCATCCTGTTGGTCTCAGCAGTCGAGGCCAGAAAGAGCTGTTGGGATCCAAGAGCAGGAAGAAAAGCCTCTTGTCTGCGAAAATCTTAGCAAAAAATTAAATATTTCCTATTGAGAGGGACCTATTCCCCTGATTCCATCCAGCAGTAGGATGGAAGGGAGCTTGGGGTCTCATCTAGTCCATCCTTTTACTTGAAGAAAGTCTTCTACGAGGTGAGCTGTAGCTTGTGCAGCCAAAAAAAACCTAAAAAAGGAAATTTTGCAGCCCTAATCTCCCAGTCTGATTTTAGAGCCAATATAGACGATTTTTTGCAGTCAGAAGAGCCATAGTTCTGTCAACTGAGGAGCTTTGCAGATGTGTCAGAGGATTTTAAGAATTTCTGGATCACCTTTATCCCCTTGGAAAACTCTTGGAGGCAGCAATAAGTCATTGAGAGAAAGATAAAAAGGCCTCAGGTTTGCGAAAAGGGTAGGGTTTGGGTTTTTTTAGA
>NW_015090914.1:1358448-1369532 GCF_001431845.1 Calidris pugnax | reverse complement strand
TTATTGAAACTCATCCTTGATAGACCTCTGGTCTATCTATCTTTCTGGTTCCTTCTGGCTGGTCTTGCAAGATGGAAATAAAACCACATCACTGTCATTCTAAGCCTCAAGGAGAGAACAGGGTATTAAAGATGTTACTTAAAAACCTGAAATAGATTCATCGCAAAAAGCTATGGGCAAGATTAAAAGCACATTCTCAACAAGAAATCTAAACAGACAGTCCAAGAAAGCCACACAAAAAGGACATACAGACCAGGAAACATGCAAAAAAAAAAAAGAACATTCTTTCAAAGAATTCCCCAAAAGAATTCTCTCCAGTGTCCATTTTGCTAGTTTTTCTGATGCTTCGATATATGCTTGAGTAGCCTGCTACCAAGTACCTGAACCTTCACTATCATTATCCTAGATTTAGATCTTAAACAGAAAGTTTCTTCATCTTATTATATGAGCGCATATTATTTATTACAGAACACAAATCTCTGTCTGTCTTGTTTATTAACGTTTTTGCCAGCTCAAAACAAGACTTGAGGTCATGCTTCTTCCACAGCAATAAACACACTCATGAGAGCTGAACCACTAAGTAGTAAGGAAAAGGAAAGCAGCCTGACACACTGGGACTGAAGTGCTGCTAGAAAGCAAGAAAAGTTTAAAGAACTTACCAGAGTTCCCCCTCTGCTGTTCTTGCTGCTTTGTCAGGACTAGCCCTCATTTTGACCATCCTAGGTGTTAAGAAGTGTTTGGCTGGCTGAGAGGGCTCCGAGGTAAACTTTACCTTCCATCTCCCCATTTTCTTAATTACATCACTTGCATCTCCCACAGCTCATGATAAAGTACATGAGAGACATCTGGCATCAAGATTGAGCTGGTGGCCAGGTCTCAACTCAGATCTTCACGGTAAACAAACACGTATGTCAAAAACCCAGACAGATTATTCTACAGAACTGCACGGTGGCACGTGGGCAGTTCTTTTACTCTTGAACCATTCCAGACGCTCACAACTTTGTTTCTGATCTCCTCAATACAGCTGTTACTGCAATTCCACTATAGCACGTCAGGAAGCACGCTATTCCCTCTTCTCAGATTTAGGAAACTCCATCTTGACTTTCTGCTGTTAACAGGAATAGGCCCATAACCTACACACTCCCCCCTTGAGATAATCATAGCACGGATACCCTCTCACCCATGTGAGTTGACCACTTTTCCTAAAATGGTTGTGCAAAATTAGGTGAAAATCTCTTTAACCGGTATGAATTTTGGGCAGCTGAATTTCAGTGCAGGGACAAGCTTGAGTTTAGGGTAAGGCATTGTAGAATTATTACCAGAAGTTAATCACAGACACAGAACTGAGGGACTGTCTGCATATATTTGTCATATTGACTCAGAAGACTTTCTTCTTTGGTAAAGTGACACCACTCTGCCAACAGCTTAGGGACACTATCTGTGTAGGTGACTACCACTCCCCAATACTGCTGGGCAAACTTTACTTCGGAAGAGAAATAGCTGTCATATAGACCAAACCTAAACACTTCCAGATTGGAACACAAACATTCATAATTATGTCACAAGTTCAAAAAAAGACTGATATCCATTAAGCTAATTCAAAACTAGAAATGCACCATAAATATTATTTTCCACTGTTTTTCCAATAAAAATTTAAATATTTCTTTGAAGTCTACATTTTATACCTTTAAAGACACTTGATATTTTAGGTTCAGAGAATGAAGATGTTAACTTTTTTCTTTATCCATGATAAGCAAGTTGCAGGAAAGCAAAACAGAACGAAAGCACAGAAGAAAATTATTTTAGATAGTAAAGTATTTTACAAGGGAAGTGTTTGTGATGTTTTTTAAAATGAGTATTATCCTTGTAAATTCATATCCTGTTCAAGATGTGAGGAAATAAGTACTCTGCATTTAATATTCTTTGCCTCATTTTAATTCTCTATAAGCATCAGATAAAAGGTACCATCATTTATAGAAAGATGGTTTCCTCTAGACAGCAGCATCATGTCACCTTTCAAAATTGAAGTTAATCCTCAACTTTCACAGTTAAACAACTAATAAGAAAGAATATGCAAGAGGGAGATTACCTTTTACACCACCAAATGGACCATAAGTCATATTACAAGCAGTCCTCTGAAGATTGTGTTCATACATCAGTTTAATCTGATACTGGTTCCCATGTTCCACATTTCCCAGAGTTCCTATAACAAACAAAGGGTATGCATTAATATCTTTGACCCATGAGATATGAAAGGGTATGCATTAATATCTTTGACCCATGCAGTGTGGAAGAAGCAAAGGAGTTTAAACAAATTGAAAAACAGTAACTTACTGCTAGTGACTATGAGATATAAAGGCTCACACTGCTGCTTTCTTTGAAAAAAAGTCACCGAGCTACAAAATTTGTAAAGGCCATAACCAGAAATAATGTCTCATTATAGTAAATATTGAATAAAGACTTATAGAAGCAAAAGGCTGAGATTTTATTATGTAAATGTATTTTTCTTCATGTTAGGCAGACCTCTAAGATCAGAAAAAAGTCTGTTCAAAGGGGAATTCTTCCCATTCTCTAGTTATTCAGTGAACATATTATATCCAACAGCCACCCTCAGCTATAGCAGTCTTCATCTCAAATTAAGCTGTAGCTAGTCATTGGCTATAATTTGACCAGCACTGGGCCTTATTGAAACTCATCCTTGATAGACCTCTGGTCTATCTATCTTTCTGGTTCCTTCTGGCTGGTCTTGCAAGATGGAAATAAAACCACATCACTGTCATTCTAAGCCTCAAGGAGAGAACAGGGTATTAAAGATGTTACTTAAAAACCTGAAATAGATTCATCGCAAAAGGCTATGGGCAAGATTAAAAGCACATTCTCAACAAGAAATCTAAACAGACAGTCCAAGAAAGCCACACAAAAAGGACATACAGACCAGGAAACGTGCAAAAAAAAAAGAACATTCTTTCAAAGAATTCCCCAAAAGAATTCTCTCCAGTGTCCATTTTGCTAGTTTTTCTGATGCTTCGATATATGCTTGAGTAGCCTGCTACCAAGTACCTGAACCTTCACTATCATTATCCTAGATTTAGATCTTAAACAGAAAGTTTCTTCATCTTATTATATGAGCGCATATTATTTATTACAGAACACAAATCTCTGTCTGTCTTGTTTATTAACGTTTTTGCCAGCTCAAAACAAGACTTGAGGTCATGCTTCTTCCACAGCAATAAACACACTCATGAGAGCTGAACCACTAAGTAGTAAGGAAAAGGAAAGCAGCCTGACACACTGGGACTGAAGTGCTGCTAGAAAGCAAGAAAAGTTTAAAGAACTTACCAGAGTTCCCCCTCTGCTGTTCTTGCTGCTTTGTCAGGACTAGCCCTCATTTTGACCATCCTAGGTGTTAAGAAGTGTTTGGCTGGCTGAGAGGGCTCCGAGGTAAACTTTACCTTCCATCTCCCCATTTTCTTAATTACATCACTTGCATCTCCCACAGCTCATGATAAAGTACATGAGAGACATCTGGCATCAAGATTGAGCTGGTGGTCAGATCTCAACTCAGATCTTCACGGTAAACAAACACGTATGTCAAAAACCCAGACAGATTATTCTACAGAACTGCACGGTGGCACGTGGGCAGTTCTTTTACTCTTGAACCATTCCAGACGCTCACAACTTTGTTTCTGATCTCCTCAATACAGCTGTTACTGCAATTCCACTATAGCACGTCAGGAAGCACGCTATTCCCTCTTCTCAGATTTAGGAAACTCCATCTTGACTTTCTGCTGTTAACAGGAATAGGCCCATAACCTACACACTCCCCCCTTGAGATAATCATAGCATGGATACCCTCTCACCCATGTGAGTTGACCACTTTTCCTAAAATGGTTGTGCAAAATTAGGTGAAAATCTCTTCAACCGGTATGAATTTTGGGCAGCTGAATTTCAGTGCAGGGACAAGCTTGAGTTTAGGGTAAGGCATTGTAGAATTATTGCCAGAAGTTAATCACAGACACAGAACTGAGGGATTGTTTGCATATATTTGTCATATTGACTCAGAAGACTTTCTTCTTTGGTAAAGTGACACCACTCTGCCAACAGCTTAGGGACACTATCTGTGTAGGTGACTACCACTCCCCAATACTGCTGGGCAAACTTTACTTCGGAAGAGAAATAGCTGTCATATAGACCAAACCTAAACACTTCCAGATTGGAACACAAACATTCATAATTATGTCACAAGTTCAAAAAAAGACTGATATCCATTAAGCTAATTCAAAACTAGAAATGCACCATAAATATTATTTTCCACTGTTTTTCCAATAAAAATTTAAATATTTCTTTGAAGTCTACATTTTATACCTTTAAAGACACTTGATATTTTAGGTTCAGAGAATGAAGATGTTAACTTTTTTCTTTATCCATGATAAGCAAGTTGCAGGAAAGCAAAACAGAACGAAAGCACAGAAGAAAATTATTTTAGATAGTAAAGTATTTTACAAGGGAAGTGTTTGTGATGTTTTTTAAAATGAGTATTATCCTTGTAAATTCATATCCTGTTCAAGATGTGAGGAAATAAGTACTCTGCATTTAATATTCTTTGCCTCATTTTAATTCTCTATAAGCATCAGATAAAAGGTACCATCATTTATAGAAAGATGGTTTCCTCTAGACAGAAGCATCATGTCACCTTTCAAAATTGAAGTTAATCCTCAACTTTCACAGTTAAACAACTAATAAGAAAGAATATGCAAGAGGGAGATTACCTTTTACACCACCAAATGGACCATAAGTCATATTACAAGCAGTCCTCTGAAGATTGTGTTCATACATCAGTTTAATCTGATACTGGTTCCCATGTTCCACATTTCCCAGAGTTCCTATAACAAACAAAGGGTATGCATTAATATCTTTGACCCATGCAGTGTGGAAGAAGCAAAGGAGTTTAAACAAATTGAAAAACAGTAACTTACTGCTAGTGACTATGAGATATAAAGGCTCACACTGCTGCTTTCTTTGAAAAAAAGTCACCGAGCTACAAAATTTGTAAAGGCCATAACCAGAAATAATGTCTCATTATAGTAAATATTGAATAAAGACTTATAGAAGCAAAAGGCTGAGATTTTATTATGTAAATGTATTTTTCTTCATGTTAGGCAGACCTCTAAGATCAGAAAAAAGTCTGTTCAAAGGGGAATTCTTCCCATTCTCTAGTTATTCAGTGAACATATTATATCCAACAGCCACCCTCAGCTATAGCAGTCTTCATCTCAAATTAAGCTGTAGCTAGTCATTAGCTATAATTTGACAAAGGTATGCTTAGGGCACATTTATCACTTGCCTTTATTCTGTCTGAAACTCAATGCAGTGATCAAGAAAGCAAAGATAAGAAACAAATGTGTTAACAGAAACTATTTTATAATATACATCACATTCTCTGAAAAGGTCTGCATGAACTTCAACTTCCTGACTCCTTCAGGGAACTAGTAAAAACTCAAGAAGTCTTTCTAAAGACCATGCACCTCATGAAGAAAACAAAGTTCTTAATCCTGTAGAGTAACACTTAAGGACTAGTATTAGCAAGACAGAAAAAAAACAAACCAACAAACCTTTGAGAGCAGTCACATCAGCAGGGAAAGAGGCATTTTGAGTGAATGATATCTAAGTCAAATCCTACCACAGCTTTAAGTATAGAAAGATTATTCCAACACCATCTTAAACGACATGCTATGAAAGATCTGTAGCTTATGCTAACCTTTTAGGCAATTTCTCCAGCTAAAATCCAATATAGCTTTTAAGCAATTACCCCTAAAGCAAGCCCACATTAGGGAAAGGATTGAACAGATGTGAGGGGAAAAAGCCCAGGCTGGGTAAATAACTAGCTAAGTAGCAACATCACAGGTAAAACAAGTCAGGAGGTAGTCAGTCTGTGTATACTGACTGCAATACAATGTCCAGGCCATACTTTAGTCAGGCCTGAAGGATGTCAAGGAGAAGCAGCACAGCTATTTTACCATGAATAACAGATATAGCAACATGTATAAAGCAAGTAAAAATCCTACTTTATGAAAGTCTGATTTGCCACAGAAACAAAAAAAATAATGATTGTTATTTCTCAAAGGAGCTTGTCTGAAAGTACCCGTTCAGATAAGTGAAACACCATTAGAGCATGAATTAACCCTAATACAAATTATTATGAATAGTCTTTTAAAGGACTGTAAAACTTCACTTTTATTATTACTTAAATGCTTAAGCCATGTAAACCAAACAGAAAATTATAATTAGAAAAGGAATTCTAGGCTGTCACTGTTGTACACCATTACAGAGAAGAGAAAGTATGAAAACTGCTGTACATCTCAAAGTATCACAAAGACCAATTTCACAGGTGTCTCTAGGTGAGACAACTAGAAGGAAACAATCTGTAAAGCGAGCGTGTGTTTGTAACCTATCAGCCCACAAGGCTGTGAATAGGAAGAAAGCTGCACCTACTAGAAAACCTTGCTCTTTTAATGAATAGAGCCACAGCTGTCCCTGCACAGAGAAAATGAACAATGTATAGCTGTCTATTGGATTTGGAAGATGGGGGGGGACAGATCTCTTAAATCTGTGCTTTTCCTTAGACTTATATTAGAAAGAATTCAATGCATACAACAGGTATTCCATGACTTGCCTCTTTACATCAAGAGAGAATATAGCACTTAGAATTTCCAGACAAAGCAGTAGAAGAAAGAGGATTTAAGAAAAAACACAGCAGTTTCAACTTCTTGCCAGTACCAAGCCCCTCTCATCTCTGGGCTATATTACCAATGTTCTGGCTTTCTAAGAAATTACCTGGATTTTTGAGTGCAGAAATAATTGCCAGTGTTCCGTTTTTAAAGAGCTAAGTAAGTTATCACCAAACAACCATTTGTTCATTAGTGTGCTGAAGAGTAACACTCCCAAAATAGTGATGGGAAGTAGTTGTTCACAAGCACTACCAGCCACAGACCATGACACGCATCACAGCACCGCAAGCACCGAGCAGCTCAGCAAACCCCTGGTGGTTCTTCATACACGAGTGAGGGAGAGAACATGACTGCAGCTCTTCAGGGATGATGAGCAAACACAGTATACACCAGCTTCAGCATTTGGCCTAATCCAAAATTTAGAATACACTTAAAATCCCTGGAAAGCTTGCATCTGTAAACTAACCTGAAACAGCATACACGCAGAGTTTTCGGCAGTGCAACACAGCCAGATGAAGTCCTTCAGTGCCACTATAAAGATTAAAAAAAACAAAACACACTGTTTTCAGATAAATTCTAAGTAAAATGCATACAAGATAAAATTCAAGTAACATGTTGAAATTACTGTCAGGTGTGGGCAAAATTTGAAGGTTTTGGTGTTAGATAATAGCACAAAAACTCAGAAGTCCTGATCTTCCTAAGTTCATGCTGCAGTATAAGAAGTTAATTTCAAAATTAGAATGAATACTTCAAGGACTCATTTTTAAAATAAAGTTCTCCTAAGTAGATTCTCTTACTGCATACATTAAATGTATGTTCTTAGAGGACTCATTTTAATTTTGAGACTAACTTCTAATACTGCAGCATGAACTTTATTTTAAAAATGAGAGAAAAACCTGTACTAACTACAAGAAACATTTGTGCTCTGAGACTGAAGGCCACAAGCTGAAAGCCCTACATCAGCTGAAGACTGCTCTTTTATTCAAGTACTCATGGAATGATCCTGTGCAGGAATTCTAACTCCCCACCCCGTGAAATGATCTAAAACATTTTCTACAGTTACAACATAAGAATTTTATTTGTAGGAAACACTACTTAGGTTTAGGGGAAGAAGAATGTGAACACAGGATTCTAAGTTTATGACTTCTGCCTTATAGTTTAATTAAAGTTCCATGCAGCTGGATTTTTTTTTTTTAAAAAAAAGTAATATATGCAGTTGCATACATTGGAGTGACAATCCTTATATCCATTTGGTTTTTCTCTAATTTTTAAAATAAAGTTCTCCTAAGTAGATTCTCTTACAGCCAATTAAATATAAGGCCTTTTCCTTAGAGTCATAGTATCTGTCCTACCTGGATACTTATTTCCACTAAAGTCACTGGAATTAAAGATCTTCAGTTCTCTATCAAACCCAAACAACTCACTAATATTACACCTTAGATTATAGCAAGTTACTCGAGCTTTCTTAACATCTAAAAAAATAAAGCTTTCAATGTAAGGCTTTTCCTGTTCTACATGGAAAAATCGTAGAAGTATCTGGAAGATTATCCTCCACGTATACACTAAGCAAAAATTCTCTCATACCAAGATGATTCAAAAAGCAGGTCAAATGTATATTACAGTATTCATAGGCGCGCTTAATAATTGAAATTGAAAATTCATCCCGTGAAAGGAAAAAAAATCGCATTTAAGCCTTAAATAAACAGCAACATAGCCTGTTGTTGACTTACGAAACAAATTTTCCCACTTCCACCTGCAATATTGGTTCCTGTAACTGCACTTCCAAGAGCAAGTCTTCAGGTTGTATTCCCTCCCCAGGTTTCACAGGATGCGGATTAAAGATTCGAAGATATCCCATATAACTGCCCACAATAATTTTATCTAAAAAAAAAGAAAAATTTCTTCACTGAAACAGTTGTTTTTTCACTGAAACATTGGACCAGGCTGCCCAAGGAAGTGGTTGCGTCACCATCCCTGAACGTATTAAAAAGATGGGTAGACATGGCACTTAGGGACACAGTTTAGTGGTGATTTTGGCAGTGTTAGGTTAACAGTTGCACTTGATCTTAAAGGTCTTTTCCAACCTAAATGATTCTATGTTGTACACCAAACCAACAGTAGCTCAACTTTGCTCAAACTCCTGGAAAGGACAAAAGAAAATAAATTTTTTTTTAAAGATTAAGGCAATGATGAAATAGGACTCAAGCACCTTGACTGAACAAAACAGAGCTCCAAGATAAGCATAAAGATCCCACATATTTATTAGTTTCTAAAACATGCACACACAAAAGAACTCTCCCTACCAGCAAAGATCATGTATTGCTGTAAATATATCCTCAGACACATCAGTTCCACACTTCCACATTATTAATGACTACATAGAAAAGCAGGACTTACTCAGAAGCATTTATTTCAGTTGCCCCTCATTTTCCAAGGAGAAAAGGTTGTTTGTATTTCTAAATTCTTAGCTTACTAGCTGTCACCTTCTTTTTTCTCCTTAAGTTTTGTTTAACAACTTATGATGTGTGTTTGCTCCCATGATTAACTGAAAATGTTCTATTTTAAAGATATCTAAGACTGATGGAATAAGACATGAGAAACTACTACTGAACACAAGCAACAAAAAGTGTTTAGAAACCTACAAATACACAAAGACAAAAGGCACTGAACCTGTCTTCTTAAGGCTACAAGGACAAATTAATGAGAGCAGACCCCAAACCAGGGCACAGACTTTAAACTAACCAACTATGCTGGCTAACAAGCTTCACTATGCACTGGTCAAAACAAACCCGCAGCTGTGTAGCTTAGAAGTCATCAATCACATAATTCTGAATATACCTTGTCCACTACCACTGTTATCAACATCAGCAACACACAGACAGCCTTGGTCAAATTCTTCCTTTTCTCCAAGTGTGGTGGACCACCAGTCTCTAGCTTTAAACAACGACATTCTTCTTTACTGAAAAAGAAACAAACTACTGTTAATTTACTAATACGTATAAAAATGTTTACACAAACAACTTTACTTGTTCACAACAACTTTTATTGAGCACATTCCATCTCTTAGCTTCATGTTGCTCTAGTGTGAGCTGAATAAATGATTAATTTTAATTTCCTTGGGTTTCTGGTTATGTAGTTCAGAAAACAACCTTGGAAAACTCCTTACATTTGGTTTACAATCATAGAATGGTTTGGGGTGGAAGGAACCTTAAAGGTCATCCAGTGCCACCCCCTGCCCTGGGCAGGGACACCTCCCACCAGACCAGGTTGCTCCAAGCCCCATCCAGCCTGGCCTTGAACCCCTCCAGGGATGGGGCAGCCACAGCTTCTCTGGGCAGCCTGGGCCAGGCTCTCACCACACTCACAGCAAAGAAGTTCTTACTAATATCTCTTCTAAGTCTCCCCTCTTCCAATTTAAAACCATTACCCCTTGTCCTATGGCTCCACTCCCTGATCAAGAGTCCCTCCCCATCTCTCCTGTAGCCCCTTCAGGTACTGGAAGGCTGCTATAAGGTCTCCCCGGAGCCTTCTCTTCTCCAGGCTGAACAACCCCAGCTCTCTCAGCCTGTCCTCACGGCAGAGGTGCTCCAGCCCTCTGAGCATTAGTTGTGATAGACACTGCTAGTTATATGAAGAAAAAGCAAAAAAAAACCACCACCTTTTTTTAAAATTGCTAAAAGCTTTCTGTCACAAGCATTAAGACAGTAATAAAAGTTTTCAAAGTCACATAACTAAGTTTTTTTCTTTTACCAAGAAGTATCAGGGGAAAAAAATTTTAAAATCTTCTGATGCAAATCTTCTGCAAGAGAACTTACCTGTCTAGAAGTGAATGAAGACACAGACAATATCAAAACCTCCCCCGAGCAATCAATCGCCTTGAAGATGCCCCACTGACACAACTGAAGAACTCGGTCAGATAGGGCACAAATCAGCTTTTCTCTTCCCTACTTGCTGTTATTTTAAGAAGCAGGGGAGGAGGAGGAAGAGATTAATCCTTTCATAGGCGGCTTAACAACAACGTTATACCCCAGCCCAGACCCCTCAGTCCCGGTCCAACCTGAAGGCGGGGGAGCCGAGGGGCAGCGGCTCCTGTCAGGAAAAAACCCATGAGCTCACCCCTCGTTTTCCTTCGGAACAGAGGCACCCGACAAGCTCGCGCCTCCCCCACAGCTCCTGCTGTCGGCAGCTCATCTGCTGGCTGGCGCCAAAAGTTCAGAGGGGACTCCCCTCGCCAGGAGTGGGGGGCTGTGCCCACCCCCTGAGGCGATGGGGCAGGGGGAGCTGGCTGTGCCCACCCTCTGAGGCGATGGGGCAGGGGGAGCTGGCTGTGCCCTGTGCCCACCCCCTGAGGCGCTG
>NW_015090914.1:1331340-1358333 GCF_001431845.1 Calidris pugnax | reverse complement strand
CCCCCCCCCCCCGCCGCAGGGCGCCCGCCTGGCCCCTCAGGAGCCCCCACACCCCCCGGGAGCGGGAGAAGAGAGACAGAGACCGGCGGGGTCTGACCTGTGTGTGAGGCGACGGCACCCCCCCTCCCGGGGGCGCGGCGCGGTCCCGGCTGCTCCGGGGCGGCACACCCGCTTCCCGCCGCGGGAGCTGCCGGCTCAGGCGCCGGCCTGAGGCCGAGCGAAAGGTGAGGCGCAGCCCGGAGGCGTTACGGCCCCCTCCCCATTGCCGCCGCCATCACCAGGCCCCCCCCTCACGGCGCCTCAATTACCAGCCGCGCCCGCCCCGCCCCGCCCCGCCCGGCCCGGCCCGGCCCAGAGGGGAGGTGCCGCCCTTCGTGCCGCCACTGGGAAGGGTAGTTTGGGAAGCCTTTGGGCTCTCTCATTCCTTCCGAGGGGGGGGGAGGGGGAAGAGAGGCATTCCTTTGTATTTCTTGAGGGGAAAAAAAACCAACCCACCAAACTAACCTCGGGCCTGGTGCTTTTTGTTTTCTAAGCCTTCTCGTGCGGCGGAGTCGCCCCCTGCGTGGCCCCGCTCCGCCAGCCCTTACCCCAACTTCCCCCCCCGTTTTCCCCTCGCCGTGGTAGCGCCGGGGCAGGCCACGCGCAGGCGGCTTCTCGCGGGGAAGCCCGCCCCGGAGCCGAGGCCGGCAGGGCGCGGGGGGGGCGGCGGCGGAGCCGGCGGTCGGTGGGGACCGGCGGGGGGTCCGGCCCTGAGGGGGCGACTTCCCCTTTCCCCGTCTCCGCCTCCAGCGGCGTAAGGGGCTGCCCGGCTTCCCTGCGGCGGCTGCGGGCGGCGGGCCGCGACCTCTAACCATGGACAGGACCGCCGTGGCGAAGATGGGAGCGATGGCGAGCGCCAGCGTGTGCGCCCTGGTGGGCGGCGTGGTGCTGGCCCAGTACATCTTCACCATGAAGAAGAAGACGGGCAGGAAGACCAAGATCATCGAGATGGTACGTGGTGAGAGGCGGGGGAGGGGGGGAACGACGCGGAGAGAGGAGGCCGGCGCCCCTCACGCCCTAATCCCGCTCGGGCCGGCACCTTCTCCGCGGGGCCCGCTCCCCCACGGCCCACCCGCGGGGCGCAGGCCCCTCACAGCCTGCCCTCACAGACCCCTTGCCCGAAGCCGGCCAGCCCCCTCCTTCACCTGCGGGCCCCACAGCTCCTGCTGTCGGCACTTCATGTGCTGGCTGGCGCCAAAAGTTCAGATGGGACTCCCCTCGCCAGGAGTAGGGGGCTGTGCCCACCCCCTGAGGCGATGGGGCAGGGGGGGCTGGCTGTGCCCACCCCCTGAGGCGATGGGGCAGGGGGAGCTGGCTGTGCCCTGTGCCCACCCCCTGAGGCGATGGGGCAGGGGGGCTGGCTGTGGCCACCCCCTGAGCCGATGGGGCAGGGGGGCTGGCTGTGGCCACCCCCTGAGGCGATGGGGCAGGGGGAGCTGGCTGTGCCCTGTGCCCTCCCCCTGAGGCGATGGGGCAGGGGGAGCTGGCTGTGCCCTGTGCCCACCCCCTGAGGTGATGGGACAGGGGGAGCTGGCTGTGCCCTGTGCCCACCCCCCGAGGGGCAGAGGAGAGGTGTCGAGCCCCGTTTCTGCTCATAAAGGCCAGTCACCGGAGGCAGGAGCAGCTATTCCTTCCCCTAGGTATAAAAGTGTCTGCTCCATCCTGTACCGTATTTACGCAAAAAGCTATAGGTGGTCATAATTTAAAAGCTTGTAACTTCTTTAAAAGGCTGGGGCAGGGGGGAAGGGGAGGATGTGTTCAGCCCTTCTCTTGAAACTGGGAAGCAATGTCTGTTCACAGTTACTAGCTGTGCCCACCCCCTGAGGCGATGGGGCAGGGGGGGCTGGCTGTGCCCACCCCCTGAGGCGATGGGGCAGGGGGAACTGGCTGTGCCCACCCTCTGAGGCGATGGGGCAGGGGGAGCTGGCTGTGCCCTGTGCCCACCCCCTGAGGCGATGGGGCAGGGGGAGCTGGCTGTGCCCACCCCCCAAGGCGATGGGGCAGGGGGGGGCTGGCTGTGCCCACCCCCTGAGGCGATGGGGCAGGGGGAGCTGGCTGTGCCCTGTGCCCACCCCCTGAGGCGATGGGGCAGGGGGAGCTGGCTGTGCCCTGTGCCCACCCCCTGAGGCGATGGGGCAGGGGGGCTGGCTGTGGCCACCCCCTGAGCCGATGGGGCAGGGGGGCTGGCTGTGGCCTCCCCCTGAGGCGATGGGGCAGGGGGAGCTGGCTGTGCCCTGTGCCCACCCCCTGAGGTGATGGGACAGGGGGAGCTGGCTGTGCCCTGTGCCCACCCCCCGAGGGGCAGAGGAGAGGTGTCGAGCCCCGTTTCTGCTCATAAAGGCCAGTCACCGGAGGCAGGAGCAGCTATTCCTTCCCCTAGGTATAAAAGTGTCTGCTCCATCCTGTACCGTATTTACGCAAAAAGCTATAGGTGGTCATAATTTAAAAGCTTGTAACTTCTTTAAAAGGCTGGGGCAGGGGGGAAGGGGAGGATGTGTTCAGCCCTTCTCTTGAAACTGGGAAGCAATGTCTGTTCACAGTTACTATAAAAGGAGGAGATCTATCTCTATGCCCTTGTTAATCTTATTAATTAGGGTATTGTAGAAATATCTGCTTATCAGTAACTGGGTGGTAAAATGTCTTGATTTAGACAATATGCTGGTGATGTTGAAATCCTTCAGAATTTGAGTTTGTGTTTTGGACACCACTGTACTGAAGAACTGAACTGAAATCAAGTCACTTGATGTTAGCCAGTGTGTTTTGTGAGCTCCCTTGCAAAATGTTACTAAACGTTCAGATTCGTTTATTTTTTAATTTTGCTGAAAACTAGGATTCTGTGTGTAAATTGTGAGCTATCTAATTCCTCACTTGGACATGTGGTACAACACCTGTCGGTGGAAGCCATACAATGCAATTTGTGATAATGTGGGTCCAGAGAAGAATTCCACTGTGTGTTTTTACTAATCATAAAGTCATCATACTTACTGTTGAAAAAATACTTGAATGTTGTTTCTAGTCATCAGTCACATCATTCAACAATTTGGAGGGGATTGCCTTGCTTTTTTAGTTTCTGTGAGCTCACTTGCAACAGCAGCTTGTGGGAGAGCAGAAAGTTTGGATTGCTACTTTAAAGGGGTTTTAGATCTATTTCTAAAAAAGGGCTCTTGACTCTATAGTAGGATTTTACAAAAGTTATTTGAAAATTTACAGTGGCATAACTATAAATTATTCCTTTTATAAAAAATTCTAGTACTGTAATACTAGAACTTACTTTAGAGTTATGTGGAAAATAAAATAACCTTTAAAAGCCCGATAAAAACACTCAAACAGCAGATCCAATAGTTTCACCAACTCCTATTCACATTATTCCATATGAGCTGTAGTTCAGAAAGTGCCTAATAATTGGTAAAGATGTATTTGTATTAACACTCTGTACGGTGTTTAAATCATGTTTTGGCTGGGAAGACTTTAACTTTTATCTTTGTTGCAAAGATTTTGCCTTTGGTAGGGAAAAAAATCATTACTCCAATGTTAAAATGCTGAATGGTAAGTGAATTTCATGATGTAGTTCAGATAACATTTTCAGAGCCGTGTTCTAGGGCACAGATCTGTGATCCTAAAAAGATACTTCCAGAAATTCTGCTTTTATGATTAGAGCTCTTCTAAACTTTAAATTGCAAGGGAAAAGCTTAAGCTTGTTCAAAGCATGTAAACCTTCTCATAGGGAAATGTTTTACCGATGGGATGCAGGACGTTAATACTACCTGCTCACGTTTCAACCCCTAGTCAAGTTGGCAGCTTCCTCAGCTAACAAACATCTTCAGTTCATTAGCTGCTTTTTCCTTCAACCAGTGTTTTCAGTGGACACATGTAATCAGGCTGTGAAATTTCTTTGAAATAAATGAAACAGTTATGTAAACTTTGTACCAAGGAGTTTAGTTTGTCCAATAAGTGCAAAAATGTGTTAAGTGTTTGTTTTACTTGAATATGCTGCATTCTGGAGAACTTCTGGAAATAGTTTTATCCCCCAATGTAGGTTTGATTCAGCATTTGTGATTTACAAGAGGCTGTATCTGGTTTAGTTTGCCACCAGAGAGACCCTCCTTTGAGCTTTGGGGAGCAGGTGCTGTTTCCAGTCTGTCATTTACTGTTGGGAGGGGTGACAATACTGCTTTATTGAAATGTGTTTTTTCTAATACACCAGTTAATATGCCAGGCTGCTCTTCTGTGCTAGATTAATACTATGGGATTGTTCCTGTATTTTCAGCAGATTTTTTTAGTTCTAGTTTTCTTTGGGGAACATTACACTTTGGTTTTATACCCCCATTAGACTCAGAATCACCTTGATTTATACTTTTTACCAAAATCAGCAGGGAGCAGGCCTATTTACACCTTAGTTGTGTGACTAATTCTCACCAATGAAGTATTCTTTCATTATAACTAACTACAGCAACATTTTTTTTCTTAGTTAAATAAAATCAGATTGATATAAGACCCAAATGTAAGTAAAAAGCTGACTTATAGTAGTGTCTAAATGCTAAAAAGGCCGTGACCATTATAAATTAAATAGAATATCTATAAGACAAGTAAAAAGGGTAAAAATCAGGGGTTATGAAACCAAGAATGTTTAATGTGAAGGAAAGTGGAAAGGATTCTCAAGCATGGAGGAAAGTATAGGAATAACCATGTTTCCTTGTTGAATAATAAAAATCAAGAAATTCTTAAATATCTATCTCACATTTCAGTCGATGAATTCTGTAGCAAAGTAATTAGCCTGGTACACAAATTTAAGCTTAATAAAGACAGCATAAAATTACTGCATCTTTGGAAGTTTGGAATGAAAAAGTATTAATGTTGTGTCTGCATTGACCGTCTGAAGTTTGCAAATGGGGAGTTTCCCTTAGGCACTGAGATGCGTAGAGTTACTTCAGCTCTACTTCTGAAGTAACAGAGGCTTTAGTAGTAAATCTGTAGTCAGTCACGTGAAGTTTTAGACTCTGTGTTAAGAAATAACTATTTCCCAAAGCCTTCTGTATTACTTTGCACAGCCAAATTGCCATTTCTGTGAAACTGTCTATGTATTCCTACAGGTGAAGGTAAAAGTCAGCAAGGTTGCTAACTTTAAGTAAAGAGGTTAATAATTCTTAAAGTAACTTACTAGATAATGTTTGATAGCTGCTTTTAAAAGAGATTAAACCTTACAGTAACACTCAATCTTTTGGATTTGTCAGGCCCCAGACAAGTTGGCAATGAAGTTCTGGATCCTTATATAGCAGATCAGTTCTACCGACAATAGGCTTCAGTTTCTTGCTTACTTTTTGTGAAGTAGAAACTCAGCAGAGAACAGATCTTCACAAACTAGAGTGAAAAATGTTGCCTAAGTCTTTCGAAAATGCTCATCTATAAGGAATAGCCCATGCTAACTAAAATTTGGGGTTAATGTAAGAAAAACTGCTTAATGGAGTAAGAGAAATTTTTGTTGCTTGCACCTTGGATTTTTTGCAGCAGCTTGTTTCTCACCTCTACATTTTTGAGCTTTTTATTGTGTTTCATTTATAAGGATGAGAAACATAACAGAGCTGGTTGAAAACAGAATAGTAGAATACTTTAAACTGAGAGTTACTTTCTCAAGTTTGTTTTCCAGAAAACTGGGCAAATGCTTAGTTTCATTTGTCAGTTTCTCCATTCTGTCCCCGGAGTGAGAGGATCTAATTACCCAAAAACCAGACTTTGTGTCAAATTTCAGCAAGAGCAATTTAAAAAAACACTTAAACAGCAGTTTCTCATTTTACAGGCATCTTTTTAACCAGCCATTGTTAAACGTCTCTAGTGAGTTTCCTTTTAAGTATGTATGGGGAGGAGAAGAAATGCCTGGATTTTTGCAGTATTAGAATTTACCTGGAGAGAAATAAGCAATTGAATAAGTGAGGCAACTGCTATTTATCTACTTCCCCAAGAAATAGAAGAACACATTCTGTGAGTGTGACTGTCGTAGGGTTTGTCTGGGGAGATTTTCTTTATTATCATTATTTCTTTTTACTTGCCACTGTCTGGTGAGACTGACTTCTTGTTTCATAGGGCATCAGAGCGTTGGTGCCACAGAGGAAGGATACAGACCTTTGCAACTGGCAGCAATCACACACCACTCCACTTCTTTATTCTTGTCTTGTTGCTAGTAACTGGTTGTTATAGCAACTGTGACCTTCCCCTGGCATGAGACACTGATGACCTCCAAGTGGGGAATAAAGTAAAGAAGCATGTAATAGATGGTGTACATATTCAAGAATCTAAATGGCTAGTACGTGAAAGGCCTTCATACATACTTTTTTTCTTTACAAAGATGAATAGGAGTTTGAGCCTGAGCAAACTGGGGTCAATAAAAGAAGAATGGGACGAACATGGACTCTCTCTGACGGTACCACTGTGGGACATTGTCTCTTTGTGGGTATCGTAGTGATAATATTGAAAATGTCGTGACCTTGAGAGCTATCCAGTGCTGTGACCCATGTGGCAATAATACTGTTCCAAAAGAACGGGGCTGTGACATCAACCGAAGTAGTGAAAAGTGACAGAACTCCTGAGACCTAATACTGCCCCTTCCTATTGATGTGGACTGAGAGCCCTTACTTTCCTAACCGCTAGAGAATTAGAATATTTTTTAGAATATTGTTACTTTTTTAAAACGAAGTTAAATTTTATATGAGTACTGGAGATATCATATAACTATTTCTATAAAACTCGTTTTTTGTTTAGACTGTATTCCTCAATAGAAAAATCACGTTGACAAAGTGATAAACACCAGCATCACTACAACAAGGTTGTGTTGCGTACAGGCTTTTTCGTGCAGATAATTGTTATATGTAATAACCAAGAGTGTGGCATGTAAAGCAAGTTCATACAGGCTGGAAAAAATGCTTTAAGCATAGTTCATGTCAATATAACTTAGATACTAGTAATAGGTTTTTATTCTCACTGTAAAATAATTCCGTTGGAAATTTTAAAAATTTGGGTCGTAGGAGAAGAAAAATTGATTCAATTTCAGTGTTTTCTTTTAATACTGTTAAGAATCAAAAAGTAGTCTACTATACAAATTATGTAGATACTAATATTTTACTTTATTGAGTATAATAAGCTAATCCTAAATGTAACCATTGGCTTCAGAAGTAGGTTTTAATTTTCTGAAATTTCTGATGCCTTTTATTTAATTCAGTAGGTCTTGAAATACTTATTCTTACAACGAATAGTTATGGGAAGATCAATTAAGTCTTTAATTCTGCATTAGTTTCTTTACAACTCATTTATCCTAGTTATAGCAGTTATCAAAACATAATGATGAACCACAACTGAAAATTGAGCTCTGAATAGTAAATATAAGTAAATATCAGGACACAATATATATTGTAGGTATAGGCCCAGAAGAGAGGGGGTTTTATGCTTTTATTTTGTATAAAGTCCTTCTCCAAGACAGAAAAGCAATCTTTCAAAGAATCATTCTGCTCTAGAATATATTTACCTTTAAGTAAATGCTCAGTATGTGTTATGTCATACTTTCAAGTGATTCTTGTCGTTGTGATAACTCTTGATTATTGATTGAGCTAAAGTGGCATCTGTTCTATTAAACTCTTTTTATACATTAAGACCAATAGCAAATACTGCAAGTATTAAACATGTTACCCTTACCTGTCAAACAATATAAGCAGTAAGAAAGTTTTTTAATTGTCTCTCTATATATCATATATCATTGCAATCATATATATCATTGCAAATTTGTTCATATTATGAGTTAAAGTTGCCTATCATTTCAACAGGCACTCTTGCATTAACAACTTTTATAAAAAATATCTAAATTGATTTAAAAATGCATTGAAGAGACCCAGGGTATGGATAAATGCATTTATAGGTAGGAGAATACTAGCTGTAAATGCAGTAGCAATTTTAAATATACCTGTAAATACAAAAATGTCATCATTTCAGTAATATCAAACCTTTTAAAAAGTACATGAACTTCTGAAGTTCTTTCCTTAAAAAAAAAAAAAAAAAAAAAAATAGAACAGCTGCCTTTCACCATTTGTTCTCACTTGAATGAATTGCATAATGCAGTGCTCCAGGCCATCGGCCCTCTTTCTTCCATCCACACCCGCACACACAAGCACACTTAGTGCAAGTACACTACGGTGTGCTCCTCACTGACTGTGCAGAGTTAAGTCTTGGAGAGGGCTTAAGGAAAAATATTGGAAGAGAAGCACAATGTTAGATTCTGTTGCTATAATTTGGTGCATTTGGTAATTAATTGTCAAGATTTCACTTTTAGCTGGTTGAGCAGCAGGTGGCACTAGTGTGAATATTGTGTGGGTTTGCACAGCTCTCTGAAGATGGATAGACCCTCTGTTACAAGTAACTTGTCATTTAAAAAGTCCAGTCCCACAGCGGCTGTTGTTTCCTGGCCACTCCCGGACTCCAGGTCAGACACACACGTTCACACTAGTACCACCTGCTGCTCAACTAGCTAAAATCGAAATCTTGACAATTAATTCAGGAGGCCTTTAAACGTGCAGAGGGTCTAGAGTAGCAGCTACGTCTCTGCTGCCTGTCAGATGCTGGGCACTGAAATCTGGCTGATCCCATCACATGCTCCGTGCAACTGAGGGGCAGGAATAGCTCACAACTGTTCTTCCTGGCCTCCTTTCCTAACCAGTGTGAGCAAAGAAATAGAAGGCCAGATAAGACCGGGCAAGAGAGTTGGTTATTTTTACTGTCATGGAGGATGTGGAAAATAGAAGTGAGGAGATGAAATCTAACTTTTCCTCCCACCTTCTTGCAGTCACGTGCTGTGCAGCAGTGGATCTGTAGAGACTGTTTCTTCCTACAGCAGAGGTCTTTGTGTCGCAGTTACGTTGAGCAGTTGCTGGATGTCAGCCACTTTCTCTTACCCGAAAGTAATCAAGCACAAATGGTCAGCTGCAGCAAAACATCAGAGAACTTATGATGATTGCAGTAGACAGATTTTTAATCCCATGTCAATCATACGGCAGCTTGACTGTTGTGCAATTAAGTTGGAATCTGTGGCTGGTGGGTTGGTCACCTCCCTCTTAGGTTATTTGTGAGAAGTTTCTGACTGTTTAAGAAACAAAAAAATCAGTGCTTGTTTAAAGTCCACTGGATTTTTCTAATTTGGCTAATCCTTATTTCAACAGAGTGTTTTACTTGAATGATAAAAATGATGAGGCATTTTTCAGTACAAGTAGACATATGCTTAAGGTTACAGCACACAGGTCAAAGAATGTTTAAATACTACAAGTAGCTATATTCTTTTTGTTGAGTAAAGCTCCAGAAGAATACAGAACTGCACTGACTCAGACAATAATTACAAAATAATTTTTAATATAATTTTTATAAATTATGTACATAATACCTATTACTAGAAGGAAAAGTGGCTTATTACTAGAAGGAAATGTGGCCTCTGCTTTCATATATGCCAACCTTTTTTTAAGAAAGGATTCATTTATTTAATTTGTAATATTTTTTTAAGGGGTGAGGCAAGGCCCAGACGTGGACACTGAAGATTCATTAATCTGAATATAGAATTTCAGACTTCTTGAGCTGGTTTTGCCACCAAGAAAGATTCCTTTTCAAATGTACTTGTTCTTACTTGTTTCCCCACTCATTACTTGTAGCTTCCTTCCTGCACCTTTATATAAAGAACTGTTTGTCTGCTTTTCAGATTGGATCACTGAAATTATCCAAGTTTATTAGAGCTTTTGCTTTTACCTAAGAGTTTGTTTTACGCCACCTTAATGTGATAGAATGAATACCACTGAAATGAACCATTAACCCTCTTCTTTTAAAGCTTTCCCTCTTTGTTGAAAACACATTAGTTATATTATTTTTACACTTAGCAGTTTTTAAGGCAACACTTAGTATTCAGGATTGCGTCTGTCTTTGCAACGTAAATCAGTTATGGATAAGCTTCCATCTGGTCTGCATGTTACCATGGAAAAATTGTACGTGAGACTGCAGGGTAGGCGTTGGTACAAAGCAGTGGCAGTACTGGTACATGAGCAGTAGTAGTCGAGTAGTACTGGCACAGTAGTGGTAGTATTAGTACAAACTGGTTTGGAGCGTGATCTATATCCCTTCCAGAGGGCAAATATACTGAGATGCAAGAAGTAAGGAGCATCCAGTTGCATCGTTGAGTGGCTCTAGCAGTCAAAAACACCCATAAAACAATCCATTACACCTCAAGTTGTCATGCTGCCTGTTACCTTTCAGATGAGTGTTTGGTAGCTGTATTTCATCTTTAGATTTAACAGATTATTATTTTCAAGAAGTTGGGTCTGTATTCAAAGCAATCCTAACAGTTAAAAACTTACTTAGTCTCAATGTGTAGTTTTAATTGGAATATTGTGTTAGCATTACATTCTTCCATCAGAATTGCAGTGTCTGGTGATGCATTGTAGATTAAACTTTGTCCTGCTGACTTTGCTTTGAAACCAAGTCCCGCAACTCCACCATTCAGGGGTCAGAGTTTATTTGATCTAGATACAGCATTCTTAGGCTTAGTGAAAAAAATCTAGGGAGATGGTTTTTTTTCTTAGAAGCAGATAAGAGAAGAAGAGAATCAGTAGCAACTACTTCAGTCCAGGCCTTGGGCTTAATGCAAATGCCATTCTAGACCGTGTTATAAGGGAAGCTTCCAGGGAAACAGTCATTTGTGTTAAATTATTTCAGCGTGTATGCATTATGCATGTGTAATGTTGTGGCTGCCCTATCCCTGGAGGGGTTCAAGGCCAGGCTGGATGGGGCTTGGAGCAACCTGGGCTGGTGGGAGGTGTCCCTGCCCCGGGCAGGGGGTTGGAACTCAATGATCTTTAGGGTCCCTTCCAACTCTAACCATTCTGTGATTCTATGATATAGATATATACAGGGTATTTAATTATAAAAATTGTACATGGAAATGTACAGTTGGGGACAAAATAGTATTGGTCATCAAAATTACGTTATTATGCAAGATGAGCTTTTGCACAGCTGATAGCTAATTAAGAATTTATACCACAGTATACTACATGCTGCCAGTTCTTAGAATTCTCTACTGTTTGCCTTGGTATTTTTAAGAAGGATTAGTTGTACCAACAACCTCACCTATAAGCATTCTTTCAGTAAGCATTAGACTCTATGTAACGTGAGAGGGAAGCAGATCTTTCAGATAGCCAGACTCCAACATCTATCCTGCTACCATAGCAGTATTAAAGGAAAGTGAGAGTACCACTCAAATCAAAAAAATCTGATTTATCAAAACTGAATTTTCTGTATCTGTGCTCACTGAAAAAGAACCAGTGGAAAAAAGGAAGGATGGGGTAAAAAATAAGATACTTGAAATGAAACTGAAGCACTCTCATGAAGAGCAAATGATTCCTCCTGTCACCACATGTTACAAACAGGGAGTGTTGACTTACTTCCATGAAAGGTCTTGCCTGGTCCAGATGGTATCATCTGTCTCACAGTGATCTGTAGCAGAGGCCCAGGGAAAGCATAAGAATGGAGCAAGTCATCATGATTTTTTGTCCAGAATGATTTCCCAGCGTCCAGCAGCTTGCATTTCAGAGACCGCGTCTGTAACTTAAGACGAGCTTTTTTCATGTTGTTATCCAGCACCTTTTTAAGGCTGTGTAAACTTACAGTATCACCAGAGAGGAATTCCATGTCTTACTACTTTACTTAATTGTGTGACCTGAAGCAGACTCCTTTCATTTGTTTTGATTGTGCCTCCTGTTAATTTTAGTTGACGATCTCTACCTCCTACACTGGAAGAGATAGTGAACAATCTTTCCCTATTAACCTTTTCTGTGCCATCCAGTCATTTCTTTTCCAGGCTGAGGAATTCTGTTATATTAAATTCTTCATTGTATGGAACCTTTTAGTATCATGGCTCATCCTTACTGCCCTTCTCGGGGCCTTTCCAGTTCTGCTCTATACCCTGTAAGGTGGGGAAACCAGAAGTGTATTCAGTATTTAAGTTGCAAGTGCATTATGGATTTATAAAGAGGGCTATCCAGAAAGCATTGGTAAGAATAGGCACCAGTGAAACCTAACTGTGAAGGCCAAGAAAAAAGGCTCAGTTTACTTCTGGCCTGGGTTGAGTGAGTGTCACAACCTTGATTTTTTCTTTCAATTCTAGTGCTTTAGAAGCTATTTGTAAAATACAAGCGTAATATAATAACATCTTAGTATTGATCTGAGCTTGCTTACATTTAGAACATTTTAATGTTCTTTTTTTGGCAAGGGGAGGAGAGGAATGGTTAGGAAAGAAACATCAGATTAAATTCTGGCCCAGAATTATAGACCAGTATTTCCAAGATACATGGTTACTGACTGAAGACCACTCAAACATTTCCAGATACTCAGTGATTTCTAAACAATATGTAACTTTTTGGTTTTTAACCTACCAGTTTCAAAGGTTAATTCTCTTCAAAGTGGGGCAGTGGGAGCAAAGCACAGAGATGAGGTGATTCCCCTAACATACAACAGATGCCTGCCCTGAGCTGTATTCATTCAATCCCAGAATTGTCAGAACTGGTTCTGTATGGTTTGTACCCCATATATTCTCTCAAAAAGAGACCAAATTTTTGCATGGAGTAATAGCTGACAGCAGGAGATCACATGAAACGCTGGAAATTCAGGCCCTAGCTGCTATTAATTCTTCATAGACTATGGTTCTATAAAGGATTTGAAATATTGCATAAAGTGTCAACACTTCTGTTGCCACAGTCTTTACAGTTCTGAACTTTGTAATGTGTAACAATACCTTTGTGTGTGAGCAATGTCTTTAATTAATGTGTTAAGTCCATCCAAACCCTCTTACCCAATATGTAACTTACCTGGACTTCAGGATCCCAAGTCCGCAATGTATTTGGCTTGCCCTCATTCCTACATTTTTGTAAGATTCCAAATGTGTGTTCCAATTTATCCTCAGCAGAGATCTCTGCTTTTAGACTGTTTTTGTAAGCACAAGAGGAAGGTGCACAGAGGACAGTGATGCTGCAGTATTCAGGTATTTCAGAATCATCTGAACAATCAATTCCATATAGAATTGCAAGTCATGGCTTCCTACATGTTTCAAATTGATGCTAAAACTTTATTCATTTTAGATTTCCAGCCCCTATGTTCTATTACCTGGACTTCAGGATCCCAAGTCCGCAATGTATTTGGCTTGCCCTCATTCCTACATTTTTGTAAGATTCCAAATGTGTGTTCCAATTTATCCTCAGCAGAGATCTCTGCTTTTAGACTGTTTTTGTAAGCACAAGAGGAAGGTGCACAGAGGACAGTGATGCTGCAGTATTCAGGTATTTCAGAATCATCTGAACAATCAATTCCATATAGAATTGCAAGTCATGGCTTCCTACATGTTTCAAATTGATGCTAAAACTTTATTCATTTTAGATTTCCAGAACTGCAGAAACTGGAGGGTTTTTTAATTTAAAAAAAAAAAAAAAAGCCAAACACTCAACACCACAACCCCCCTTCTAATTCTGGCCTCATACTCTTTTATAGAGTAACCAGCTTGAGGGATCATTAAACCAGAATAATTTATCTCACTGCATGACCTTAACTAAGCTAATCATTGGTCTTGTCCACTGCTTAAAAGCTTTGCTTAGTCCTCATGAAACTGAGATCTATCCCATGCTTAAAACATTCAGTTATCTTGCTTAATTAAAATGTGTCTTTATGCAGCCTTATTTTTTTTAATTAACAGGGGTTTTATCAAGATACCATTTTTCAATGAGAGCAACATCGTAGTGATTGTTGTATTAAACACAACAAGAATAAACATTTCAGAAGTTTAGCAGTTCTATATGCATTTGGGTGTGTAGGTTAGCACTAAGTACAGTCATAAATGGTCAGAGTGTAGATCAGCAGTTTTCTCTTGTATGGTAAAGAAAGATTGATCTCTGTTCAGATCTAGAAAATCTCTAGCAAACAGTATTGCTAAATACCTCTTGTGATACACAGTGTCCACCTATAATCTGTTCTGTGCATGCATTTATTTTTGCCTTTTTAAAATATGATAGCTGAGTTGGTGAAAGAAATTTTCAGCTCAAATGATATTGCTAAATCTTAAAACCATTCAGGTTAAGACCCTCACCACCTTAGCATGTGTCTTCTCTGGATTTATCACAATTTAATGAATTTGGTCTTTAACCTGTTCTTAGCGCTTTTCCATAGCAAGTGCTTTTCAAGCTCTTTCTGTTTAAAGAATCTCTTACATTCCTCATGAGTCATCTCTATAATACACACATATGCAAATAATATTTCTGCATTGCATCATAGCTGTAAATATGGCTAGCATTTTTTTTGCACCACACCTGTACTGGAAAAATAAATGACTGCAAGGCATCCTTCTAAACCTTTTTTTACCCCAGCTTCATCAAACTGAACATTTATCATGTTTTCTTTATAATTGTCACTTACAAATATAAAAAGCTACTGCTGGAACCAGTATGCTGTTCATTAATCAGTTCACTAGGGTATGAATAAAAGTCATGTGTGAATTAAATTCTTTTATATTGGTTCCTTTCTTCTCCTTGGTTTTGGTACTTGAGTGCTAAGGTTCACTTAGCTTTCCCTCTTTTGTGGAGATTATCAAGTAGTCTGCTTTGGAAAATAAGTCCTAAGTAGACTTATTACAAAAGCAAAATTAGAAAGCAAACACAATTCCTTAATGTTTAAAATTGATCCCTGCAATAAAACAAGGTATTGCTCAAGTAAAGTTGGGGAATATGCTCAATATACAGGAATATGTTGCAAGTTGTTCAGTTGTAGCAGGCTCACTAGGCAGGAATAAAAGGTAGTAAGATCATGAAAAGACGCGAGCTAATGTTTATATTGTAGACAGAATTCAGTCACCTCTAATTTTTGTAGCAAATATTCTAATTCTAATAAACAGAAATTACTCCTAAATATGACCTCTTTCTTGATCTTTAAAAGCTGATGTCACTGTAGTTGAAGTATTCAACTTTATATCTTAAAAAAAGAAGAAGCTCAGCTTACTTGCTTACTCAGTTATCTGTGCTGGGTTCATTTCTTTCCCCAAATAGGTGCAACTTAGGGCAGGGGTGTGTGAGAACCAGCAGAACCAGTTTGTCTCTGCTTCAGACTAAAACTTCCAGTGCTTCCCACTCTTTGAGAGCATCCTGATCTCTGCAAACGCACCACCATAGAAAGTTGAATCTTTTCCTAGCCCTAAATGAATGACAAATCGTCTAATATTTTGAGGTTTCTTTTCGTTCTCTCTGTGTTTTTTCTCTGTTTTTTTTCTGTGTAGAATATTCTGCAGTCAAGATATGGCCCTCAGCCAAAGAGAAAAGTTTAAAATAGAAAGTATGTGTTGAAATAGCTATACCTCTTTAGCTTGTGGTTCTTAAAATATATTTAAATGACCTTCAGTATTGTGAGAGTAGAAATGTCATACTGGACTTTGTTTCTCTCTCGATAAAAAGGAAGTGGTAATTTTAATGCATCTCTTACCAGAAGTTAAACAGCGTAAACAAAATGCTGAACTGACTAAAAGGAGCAGTAACAGAACATGGTCAGTATCAGCTATTGTTAGTTAATTAAAGCATTTGAGACAAAGGTTTCTTAGAGTTGCTAAGGCAGTCTTCCTTGGTTTGTAGATGAGGAGTTTCATATCCAGCATTTTCATTAAAGTGAAAGTAATTAGAGATCCAGTAGATATTTTTCTAAGAAATAGGTGTTGGCTGTATCAATGTTTACAGAAATTTTGCTCACGTCATTTTCTAGCTCTTTCACTATCACTGTAATCATTCATTTAAAATGCTTTCTAATTAGTCTGGTATACCAAAAATTAGTCTGTAAATGTTGGACTTAATTTCTGCAACTCTTTTCTTCAATCTTAAATTGTTTTTAAGATTAAAAAAAAAAACAAACAAAAACAACATATTTTTTTTCTTTCCCTAACATTCTTTAAATTCTTAGAATCACAGAATGGTTTGGGTTGGATGGGACCTTAAAGATCATCCAGTTCCAACCCCCCTGCCCTGGGCAGGGACACCTCCCACCAGACCAGGTTGCTCCAAGCCCCATCCAGCCTGGCCTTGAACCCCTCCAGGGATGGGGCAGCCACAGCTTCTCTGGCCAACCTGTTCCAGTGTCTCACCACCCTCACACCAAAGAATTTCTTCCCAGTATCTAATCTAAATCTCTTTCAGTTTAAAACCATTAACCCTCATCCTATGGCTCCACTCCCTGATCAAGAGTCCCTCCTGTAGCCCCCTTCAGATCTTTGAAGGCCATTGTAAGTTCTCCCCTGAGCCTTCTCTTCTCCAGGTTGAACAACCCCAGCTCTCTCAGCCTGTCTTCATAGGAGAGGTGCTCCAGCTCTCTGAGCATTTTCATGGCCCTCTGCTGCACCCATTCCAACAGGTCCAAGTCCTTTCTTTGTCCAGAGCTGGACACAGTAAGCTCCAGGTGGGGTCTCAGGAGCAGAATCACCTCCCTGGCCCTGCTGGCCACATTTCTTTTGGTGCAGCCCAGGATGCAGTTGGCTTTCTGGGCTGCCAGTGCACATTGCTGGCTCATGTTGAGTTTCTCATCCACCAACACCCCCAAGTCCTTCTCCTCAGGGCTGCTCTCCAGCCATTCTCTGCCCAACCTGTATTTGCACCTGGGATTGCTGTGACCCTGGTGCAGGACCTTGCACTTGGGCTTATTGAACTTCATGAGATTTGCACAGCCCCACCTCTCAAGGGTCCAGTTCCCTCTGGATGGCATCCCTTCCCTCCCGCGTGTTGACCATGCCATGTTAGAATTAATTTTCCCACTAAATGACATCTGAGAAGTACCAGAATAACAAGAAGCCAGCCCCACCACATCCCAGTCTCACCTATGAGGTTCACAAGACTCATTTATATCGGTACCATTGTCAGCTTTCAAATACATGAAAGCTCAAAGACAGGTACTCTGCAAACGGAGTGTATGAAGTGATGCCTTTACCTGAGCTACATGATTCATCTAGCAGGCATGCTTTACTTCATCGTTCAGGAGACTTTTTTAAGATTGCAAATCCAGCACTGGCATAGGCTACAGCTTTTTGTTGTGCAAGTAACTCATATTTATTCAAGATTATTTCAAGAGTATAGCTTCCAAGATTAATTCAAGATTATAGCTTTCCCAAACATTGCTACAGAGATGCTATTAGCCAAAAGCATGCTAACGGTATTAACATGCTACAGAAGGTATGTCACCTGTTACAACAGCATGCAAATGCAACAGGTAGACTGATGGGGGTTATGAATCCTGGCAAATACCAATTTCAAGTAGGTTTGTTTTACCGTTGAGTTAAACCACGACAACTGTCTATAGTCTTTGCAGGGATTATGTTATATTTTGAACATGCCTTTCAAGCTGTTTTGCCACTTCAGGATGCAGCAAACCTTAGTACGTGCATTTTGGGGGATCTTGTTCATTTAGAAGAGGATGATTTTGTTTCATTGGGTCAAAACACAGCACAATTGAAAGAAATGGCAGTGTAGGTCTGAGGAATTCTGACAGCGTACACGCTGGCCTACAGTTGGAATGTGGACCCCAGCCATACAGATCCACTATATCATTCAGAAAAAGTCTCCTGATTTTTTAAATGCCAGATCCTCCTTACCTGGAAATTTTCATAACTGATGAATTCCTAGAGCTGTGGTAATGGGGATGGGGCGGTTTATAGCGTTAGGGATTTTATATGTGCTGTGCTGCTGACCTGCCCTGGCTTCAGTTCTGATAATTGTGCTGGTCACGTTCGTGGTTGTGTATGAATTGGGATGGTGTTTGCGGTTCGTTCCAGCAGCCTGGAACAGTGATCATAAACCTAAGGTTGACCATGGATTATGGGATAGTATAGGGAAGCTTGCTCTGGTGCTATAGGAAGAGTTAATTTCCAAACATTTGCACAACTTCAAAGTGTAAATACGATGAGACAATACTTCCTTCATCCTCTGACAGTAAAAAAGATTCCTTCTAAATACATCTGTGTCACCTAGTTACTGCCTTTGGTCAGGCAACATGCCTAATGACAAACGAATGCAAGCATGTTGAGTGCCTCAGAAATCCTGACAAACAAGCCTCCTCGATTTCCTGTTTCAGTATCACATAGATAATTAAAGTCAAAGCAAAGATTAATTAAGTAATCAATTTGCTGCTTCTACACAAATAAATGGGTGCTTCCTTATAAATCTTAATGAGACCGTGTCAATGAGCTGTAGGAAATTTGTGGCACTCTGCAACAGGAAATCCTAAAATACTCCAGCAGGCTTTATAAAAGGGTTAAAAAGTACCCAAGCAGTAAAGTTCTGCTTTGAAAAACAAGTGCCTTGCCCTGTGAGAGCCGTCCGAAGTGTCCTGCTGCATCCCTGAGGCTGTTGGCTCAGCGAAGGCCGCAGGTTCTGCGGTTGCTGGGACACCAGCTGACCAGCCCTGAGCAGCACGGAGTGCTGGGCACTGCCGGCCTGCGTCACAGGGCCCGGGCTTTGCACGGGGATTAGTCAGCCTGCATTTGGAAACGCCCTCGGCTGCACTTTGCGCTGCTATATCAGCGTTCCTCAAGCAAGAGGAATTTTCTTTTGCTTCTGCAGCTGCTCCCGCGAAACCCTCTGGTAAGTGCGCACGGCTCCTGTCAACACGCCTGCCTGCTGCCTGCTTTTTTCATCAGGGTTATGAGCTGAGGCATTACTGACAGTGGTTTGTTGTGACAAATTGTATATTCGGTAGCGCAGGATTGGCAACAGCATTGAAGGAATAAATATATTGACCAGGTTTTGTTGAATAGGTTAATTCAACTTAAATGTTCCTCTATTTATAAATATGTATCAGAGTAGTCTTAAATGTGGGTATTTTCGGTGTGACGTAGCTGTGTACCATACATGTCTGCTTTTATTTCTATGCAGCGAGAATAGCAAAGAGCACGTAATATAGCAGACCAATTCTTAAAAGGATTTGGTTGGTTTTTGTTGGCAGCCTGTATGCAAGCCCTGCGTCTCTGGACTCTGCTTGCCACCTATGCTGTTGCAGTAGGACAAAATCAAGGACAGAAGAATCAGGAGTGCCCTAAGCTCAACGCACAGGTACTCTCCTTTAGAAGCCAAGAGGAAATGCTGTTGTCATGTTTTCTGTGAACGCCCTCTGCAGATTTTTTATGGGGTTTTTTTCCAAACTAAATATCAGAACCCGGCTCATTAAATGTAAAATTATGTAAATAATTAAACAAAATATAACAGGAAAAATTATTTTTAGTACGCATCCTATTCCATTTCTAAAAATAGCCGAGGTAGTGAAGCCACTTCCAGTTATTTCATATAACCTGTGCTGGGTAGCCATTTTTCCAGCATGTTATCAAGCAACTGAAGATACTCAATGTTCTGTTGTTTCATTTCCATAATAACATCTCCTATTTATTTCTAGATAAGTAGTCCTAAGGCTATTTCTTGGCAAAGACTACCAAAAGGGTAATTTGGTAATTACTAGTTACTAAGGATTTCTTACCATGTTTGAGTTTACATCATATAATAATAAAACATATTATGGTTTTGGATTTGGTAACTGTAAATTAATATATTCCGGTGCGTGCTGAGCTCAGGTTGTGCTGCATGAGCACGAGCACAGTTCCCCTGAGGAGCTGCACATCATGGAGTCACTGGCGTGGCTACACTCGTGTTCAGTAGCTTTGAATGTTCCTGTCTAAAAAGCTGGGGCTGCTAAGAGAAACCTCTGTTGTGCTCAGGGACCAAAATTCAAATTGTCTGAATTAAAGCCAAAACTTGGTTTATACATATATGAGCATACGAGCAGACATAGCTCTACGTGCTGGAGGAAAAGATATGCACAGGCTCCTGTTCTGTGGGTTTTTTACGGTTCCCCCACTTCTTGCAACTCGTGCATTGTGAATAGCAGAAGTTAGATGAAGAAGCTTGCATGCTCTTCAGAAGTTTTTTGCTAAGCTTTGTTTTCTAGAGTAAGTAGATGAAAGTAGTGTTCTGTAATAATACCAAAAAGAAAAAAGGAGTGGAAAATAAGATGTAAACGTAAATGTAAATTAAAGAACGTACCCCTTTATCATTTCACCAAACTGTTATTTTCTGCCACCAGAACACCAAAACCAATTTTCTGCAGCTCGCCAGGCTATCAAATTTCACAGCTATCGCAGATGCCGTGCCCTGCCTGGTTTGGTCCATGTCCATCAGTCAGTATATGTGATAGCTAGCCTCAGACCTTGGGACTGAGCATTCACAGTTCCCAAAATAAATGTCATTTACTCTTGGTTTATACTCTTTTGCCTGGAAGCTATCACCACAGAGTAGAAATAAAATTTACAAATATTTGAATCCTATCCATTTTATCACTTTGATTTGCATTTTCCTTGTGCAGAAATAACATTACTAGTTCACCCTCCTTGGTAGCCCACCCTCCTGTCTCCTCCATATCAAAAGTAAATAGGTTTGGAACTTAGTCTGGTCTACGGCAGGTTTACCAACAAAGTAGAAAGAAAGAAATTATGTGATAATTGAAATTCACATACTGTCAACAGTATTACAGCTAGTTCTTATTTATTGTCTTAGTGCTTTTACAACATGATTGTCATCTAAAATTTTGTGGAATATTTTTAGTATGTTTGTAAGTGCGAGAACAGTCATTATTATTATTATTATTCAGGATTATTGACACCTAACAAAGTACTCATCAATCACTGAGAATTCTAGAGAAGTTCCCTTAAAATTTTATCCACCCGTAATGCAGGGTGTTTTCTTAGCAGTGATTTATGGGAGGCATCCATATTAGATTAGCCTTTGTAAAATAAGAAAACTTTGTATTTGCCAAGTAGTGTAGTTTTACAGCGTATCAGTATAAAAATACTTTGCCCCATTTTTTTATGTCCTTGGTCAAAGCACTACTTAACAGGCTTATATTTTTAGTTATTACTAGTAATATTTCAGACTGTGTATCTGATTGTGAAATGAGCTTTATCTCCATGTAGTTAAGATAGCAAGTCAGCCATCAGCTCATCCTTCCCCACTTAAAACTACAGGTAGGGAAAACAACAGAAGGTCTCACAGTTGTCTTTAGTATGAAGTTTCTTCATATTAGCTCCTTTTTTATAGGACTTTTTTTTCCCCCCTATTTCTTTTTTTAAGCATGGGGACTTACATTGTTGTTCTACTGGGTAGGGAAGTAACTGCTCTACCTCCAGCACTTAGTAAAGTGACATTACACTTTGTACACACAATCAGTTATTAATTCCCTGGCATACCTGATTGGAAATGCCTACTATACATCTGTGTGTTCACTTAGATACCTACCTTTCATTTGAGTGATTATCATCAGCTCTTGTTTAATAATCCAACTGAGGCAGCATGCACTTAGATAGACAGTCTCAAATCCGAAGAAAACTATATATATAAGCAGCACCCAAATACAGCAGAAAAGCAGCTCTGTTTGTACTCCTGCTATCCATTTGTGCATAAGAAACTTGAATTCAAAAGTAGAATTCATTGTGTTCTTTACAGTGAATACTTTTCCTCTTTATTTAACCCAGCTACAGACAGGCATGTCTGATGTAGTTGAACAGACTTGTAATTTTTGGAACTGTCCTTGTTGTAAATGACCCATTCTGTGGTTTGTAGGACTGGGGGATTTCCAAACCTTCGTGAATCCATTACTGTTCGTTCATCAAGGTATGACTATAACATTGTTAGCTACAAAAGAATTTCCTGCGTCCTTATTCCAGTTACCTGCTATCACAACCAAGCAGATCTTTTTTTAATTTTCATAAATGAAATTAAGCTCAACCTTTAAAATAATCTTTTTCAGTTTTGTTCTCCGTGCTTCTCTTTGAAGGCTTCTTAAAAATGCCAGAGACTAGAAACTTAAATGTATTTGTGCATGTGCCAACCACAAATTTCCTTTGGGAGCTGTCATCTTTTAACATGTATTTTTAAAGGGATACTGGTCTCTGAGCTATTCAAGGAACATATAGATGTCCTTGGTATCTTCTCATGCTTTTATAAAATGGCAGAATAAACAGGGGCACTTGATTCAATATGATGTTCTTTCATCTGTCACAATGAAATACGAATTCCTTTTCCTCTGCTTATATAGTTTTAGTCCTGTATGTAAAAGCTCCTTGCTCTGAAAAGCTTTCTTGCCTTTGTTTAGTTACTTCGGAGTATTTTATTCTCCATATGAGTTCTTCCCAGTCGGCTGGTGCATCAGAATTTTGGGCCTTTTGTGTATATTGACTTGCCTCCTAGAGCTCTCTTACACAATTAATAGAAAGACAAATTTGATCAAATTGACTGGACTTTTCACTCTTTGTTCTTTCATCTCTCTTACCAGTTCTTCCCAGCTTGAATCTGCTTCTGTCTTTCAACTCTGAACAGCGACAAATGCGCAACAAAAACCCAACAGCTGGGCTGGGCAGAAGGAGACAGTTTGCCAGAAAACTGGTGACTGCTTATTAGAGAGTGTCCTTTACTTCTAAGATAATAATGATAAAACCTAAAGAAAAGAATTGCAACTTAACATTCAGTTGCAAATACAAATAGAAGGAAGTAGTGATGGGGACAGTGACTATTTTGACTAACCGTGTTTGTCTGAGGCTTTATCAGATGCCAGGTCCATAAAGACGACTTTGCCCATGGGAGTGCCTCTGAGACTGACATTATCTGGGTTATACACGCTGCAGAACACTTTTTTTTTTTTTCCCTAAATTAAAAAAATACTTTTCAACTGACTTCAAATCTTGTGTAAAAACGAAGGATGTATTAGAAATAAATGAACCTTAAAAATTGATCTTGAGCAGGAGTGTCAGTTTGCAACATCAAAGCAGGAAGCTTTCATTATACTCAGGATCTTGAGCAATGCCTTGTTTAACATCATCTACTGAAGTGTTTACTGGGGAGGTCTTTCCTCAGGGTGTTTCAAAACCTTACGAAAGGCCTTGGTCTGAAATAAAACAGCAGTAAGCAATCCAACTTCCCTCATACGGTCTCTCCCTCTGATCTCCATCTCCCCCACTATCTGTTCTGTTTAAAATAGTTATATTAGGAAGTCTGTTGCTTTGTATCTAAGTGAACCAAATAATGTTTGAACTGCTTATTACAAAATGACACGTTTAGATTTTGTTTAATTTTTTTTGCCTTCCAAGTCTAAAAATACATATATAATTTGCCTCCTGAAAGTCAAAGGAATTAGATTAGTGAATTTATAGTGGAAAAAAAAAATACAAAACATAGTCAAATTGCTTTATCTTTCATTGTAGTGGAAAAAATGCTGTATACCCACCAAACAAGTGATATGGTTACTTTTGTTTCTTTACCAGCACAAAAAGACAATACAATACATAATAACATACAAAAGAAATACCATAAAACATCTTTGAAGAGTTGCAGGTTGTTAATGTTTTATTTTGTGAAGCTAACTCAGTTGACATACTTCCGCTAATAATTATGAATAAATAGCTATAAATGCATTGTAGATGTGTTTCTCAGAAGATAAGGGAATTCTTTAATGGATGTTTCTCAATAATTTTTTTTTTTTTTTTCACACTCATTATCTTTCTCAATTATTCCTAGTTTGAGGGAATTCTTTAATGGATGTTTCTCAATAATTTTATGTATTTTTTCACACTCATTAGCTTCCTCAATTATTCCCAGTTTGGATGTAGCTGATATCAGCCAGAAAGTAGCAGTAAGGGTATTGAGGATTAGAATTATTTGTTAAATTGAAAAATAGAAGCACTGATGTGGAAGAAAAGATGCAAACCAGAAAGACTACATGTAATTTAGCACTTTGTACAACTACTTGTTTCTGTAGGGGTAATTTTTCAAGAATATTTGGTCATTACCAACTGAATTTTAATCATTATCATCATATTGCTGCTAACAAAGTAAGTGCATTCAAATGTATATGCAAAGATGTTATCTGGAGACATGGGCCAAAGTAGCCCTTCAGCAGAAAGGTTATACCCACAGCTATGGGTACTGTCTTTCAAGGAAAATATGGGTCAAATGGATGGGCCAGGACAACATCAAGAATTGTCAGAGGTTTAGAAAACTGTGCTCTGCAAAAGAATCGAAGAAAATGGGGTTCTTTACTTCAGGAAGAAAGGAGAACTATCCATGAGCATCTGTGATAAAGAATCATTTCCTCCAGGTTGAATGACAGGTACAGTAAGGAGGGTTACATAGAGATTAAGTAGACTCTTCTGAACATAAAGATAGTTGAGCACTAAAATACATGGTTGAGAAAAGTGAGGAATATGTGAGTGGAGGTTTTGAAGAACAGGTTAGACAAGTCACAGGTGACAGGACAAGAGGAAATGGCCTCAAATTGTGCCAAGGGAGCTTCAGATTGGAGATTAGGAACAATTTTTCCATGGCAAGGGTTCTTAAGCCTTGGACTGGGCTGCCCAGGGCAGTGGTTGAGGCCCCATCCCCGGAGGGGTTTAAAAGCCAGGTTGACCTAGTGCTTGGAGACATGGTTTGGTGATGGTTTTGATCAGAGTGAGGCTGATGGTTGGACAAGATGATCTGAAAGGTCCCTCCCAACCCAGACAATTCTATAAGTATCTGCAGGGAATGATGTAGCTGTAATAGTTTGCTCCTCCCTGACGACAGAGTGGACTAGAGCCAATGTTTAAAGGTGCCTCCAGCTCCTTCTTTTCCCTGACACAAGGGTGTCTTTTCCGTTACAAATGCGTGTGTTTGCAAGACTTTAAAATGTCATCTTTTCCTTAAATGATGACCTAATTGCAATTTGACTCCAGGTTGGTTGTTACTAATAAACAAAAGGGTTAGTAGCATCAAGAGCAGGAAGAAGGAGTGTTGTGTCCCTTGTCAACAGTTGGCGATATGAGAACTCTGGTTCGAGAAATGTGTCTGGAAATAGAAGCTGCTTTGTTTGCTTGGTTTTTTTATTAGCTCGTTGCAGCAAAGATTACATGCTAGCTATAAGAAAAGGAAAGCTGAGCAATCAGAATGTGAAAAATGTGATTTCTAGCACTTCATAATCTCTGACATTCTATACACAGAAATTAAAATTTGCTACTAAAAATGCCCACATAGACAGATTGCAAATGTCTGATTTGCTTTAGAAATAGTCCATTCATGATTATAAAGGAAAGAAATACGTACTAAATTTTGAAATTTCTGTCATTAAGTAGTTCTTTTATCATTTCTGCAAGGTTGAAGAGAAATGTTTAGCGCAAGCAAAGGCGTGGGCAGGAAGGTGGTGTTTGGGGAGGGGTAGGGGCTTTGTGTTTTGTTCTTTTTTTTCTTTTTTACCAAATTCAGCATTTATCATAATATTCAAGAACTATTCCTCATTCGAAAGGAATATGTGGTGTGATGGCATGTGTTATTTCCAAAGTGTGCAGTAAAATAGGTAATGGAAGGTGATTAATGGAGTGGCTAGGGAGCAGGAATTAGTGCATTGGGGTACTCGGGTAACACGGGCACCATTCTCAACAAAACAACAGGGATCTAAAATCAGCCTGTCTTTATCTGTGTGGAAACCTTAAGGGCATATTAATTGCACAAAGAGGTAGTTTTAAGACTCACCATCTCCCAGTGGCACACTTGAACCACAAGGTGATCCCCATATGTCCTGTTTCTATATCTCCAGTCTTTCCTGGAGATACACAGGACATGTATACATGCCCAAATACAACTTTTTTTTCTGTGAGTGTCAGCTTATTGAATAACTTGGTATCAGGAAAGGACATGAAAACAGATCTTGAAAGCAAACGGAACCATATGCAGTCATCAGTTAATGCATCCAGAGTATTTTCTGTTGCTTCTTACTCTTCACTTGCCTTCCTGTCCTGAGCATGTCTTGATGTCACATGAAAATGTTTGTAGATGCAGAGCTTCCAATCTGATGAACAGCAGGTATTACCTTGTAAGTTTTCTTCTGTAAGTATGTTTCTGTTTTTGTTCTTACTCTTCATAGATGCCAGAATTTCAGAAGAAAACTGTCCATATTAAGGACCCAGGGAGAGTAGAGGAGATCATTTGTGGCCTCATCAAAGGTGGAGCTGCCAAACTTCAGGTAAAGATAGTAGGTGTAATCAGTTGGAATGAAAGGAATCATTGCTCTGTGCCAAAAAATGTTAAGAATATATACATAACAGAAGAAAACCTTCAAGAAATTTCCAAAACTTAGACATTTGTTAACTCTTTTAATAGTCCTTGTTGATTCAATTCTAATTCAGCCAGACACTAGTTAAGTAAATTATATTAACATAAACGCTCAGTACTTTCAGGAAATACTCTGACCAAAGGAATTAGAAAAACAGTTTTGTTAGAAAAAGAAGTTATTCTTATGGGATATACTGGCTTACGTTACAATAATTCAGTAAAATAGGGAGATTTCTGAGATGTGCTACTCAGCTGCAACTATTGTTATCATTGAGAATTTCTAGCCATTCTTTATTTTGTCCCTCCATGTTGTAAGACAATTTTGCTTTTTCTTTCCTTAAATAGATTATTACAGATTTTGATATGACTTTAAGTAGATTTTCCTACAATGGAAAAAGATGCCCAACTTGTCATAGTGAGTACTTTTTTTTTTTTTTAATAGACTGGTTTGTTCATTCCTTTTAGTTTTTTCCTAGGTATTAATTTTCTTTCCACTTTACTCCCTAATATGTGAAAATTTATATTGACTTGTTACCTAACGTGAACATCCTAATGAGGGAGTGTTCTAGTGACTGCCTGTATGTGGTTTTATGTATTCATTTTTTAATCACCTCTGTGTGAATTAAAATCGGATAAGTTGTCATTGACAATAAAACATTAAGTTCTGAACTCTAAGATGATAGATATGGTAGGGTTGACTTATATTTTTTAAGACCCTGTAATAGTCCCAATGCCTTCAAGAACCAGTTAGTAAACTGC
>NW_015090914.1:1293869-1329764 GCF_001431845.1 Calidris pugnax | reverse complement strand
AGTCAAATTGCTTTATCTTTCATTGTAGTGGAAAAAATGCTGTATACCCGCCAAACAAGTGATATGGTTACTTTTGTTTCTTTACCAGCACAAAAAGACAATACAATACATAATAACATACAAAAGAAATACCATAAAACATCTTTGAAGAGTTGCAGATTGTTAATGTTTTATTTTGTGAAGCTAACTCAGTTGACATACTTCCGCTAATAATTATGAATAAATAGCTATAAATGCATTGTAGATGTGTTTCTCAGAAGATAAGGGAATTCTTTAATGGATGTTTCTCAATAATTTTATGTATTTTTTCACACTCATTAGCTTCCTCAATTATTCCCAGTTTGGATGTAGCTGATATCAGCCAGAAAGTAGCAGTAAGGGTATTGAGGATTAGAATTATTTGTTAAATTGAAAAATAGAAGCACTGATGTGGAAGAAAAGATGCAAACCAGAAAGACTACATGTAATTTAGCACTTTGTACAACTACTTGTTTCTGTAGGGGTAATTTTTCAAGAATATTTGGTCATTACCAACTGAATTTTAATCATTATCACCATATTGCTGCTAACAAAGTAAGTGCATTCAAATGTATATGCAAAGATGTTATCTGGAGACATGGGCCAAAGTAGCCCTTCAGCCAAAGCCTGAAAAAAGCAGCGCAGAAAGGTTATACACACAGCTATGGGTACTGTCTTTCAAGGAAAATATGGGTCAAATGGATGGGCCAGGACAACATCAAGAATTGTCAGAGGTTTAGAAAACTGTGCTCTGCAAAAGAATCGAAGAAAATGGGGTTCTTTACTTCAGGAAGAAAGGAGAACTATCCATGAGCATCTGTGATAAAGAATCATTTCCTCCAGGTTGAATGACAGGTACAGTAAGGAGGGTTACATAGAGATTAAGTAGACTCTTCTGAACATAAAGATAGTTGAGCACTAAAATACATGGTTGAGAAAAGTGAGGAATATGTGAGTGGAGGTTTTGAAGAACAGGTTAGACAAGTCACAGGTGACAGGACAAGAGGAAATGGCCTCAAGTTGTGCCAAGTTGCACCAGGGGAGGTTCAGATTGGAGATTAGGAACAGTTTCTCCATGAAAAGGGTTTTTAAGCCTTGGACTGGGCTGCCCAGGGCAGTGGTTGAGGCCCCATCCCTGGAGGGGTTTAAAAGCCGGGTTGACCTAGTGCTTGGAGATATGGTTTGGTGATGGTTTTGATCAGAGTGAGGTTGATGTTTGGACAAGATGATCTGAAAGGTCCCTTCCAACCCAGACAATTCTATAAGTATCTGCAGGGAATGATGTAGCTGTAATAGTTTGCTCCTCCCTGACGACAGAGTGGACTAGAGCCAATGTTTAAAGGTGCCTCCAGCTCCTTCTTTTCCCTGACACAAGGGTGTCTTTTCCGTTACAAATGCGTGTGTTTGCAAGACTTTAAAATGTCATCTTTTCCTTAAATGATGACCTAATTGCAATTTGACTCCAGGTTGGTTGTTACTAATAAACAAAAGGCTTAGTAGCATCAAGAGCAGGAAGAAGGAGTGTTGTGTCCCTTGTCAACAGTTGGCGATATGAGAACTCTGGTTCGAGAAATGTGTCTGGAAATAGAAGCTGCTTTGTTTGCTTGTTTTTTTTTATTAGCTCGTTGCAGCAAAGATTACATGCTAGCTATAAGAAAAGGAAAGCTGAGCAATCAGAATGTGAAAAATGTGATTTCTAGCACTTCATAATCTCTGACATTCTATACACAGAAATTAAAATTTGCTACTAAAAATGCCCACATAGACAGATTGCAAATGTCTGATTTGCTTTAGAAATAGTCCATTCATGATTATAAAGGAAAGAAATACGTACTAAATTTTGAAATTTCTGTCATTAAGTAGTTCTTTTATCATTTCTGCAAGGTTGAAGAGAAACGTTTAGCGCAAGCAAAGGCTTGGACAGGAAGGTGGTGTCTGGGGAGGGGTAGGGGCTTTGTGTTTTGGTCTTTTATCATTTCTGCAAGGTTGAAGAGAAATGTTTAGCGCAAGCAAAGGCGTGGGCAGGAAGGTGGTGTTTGGGGAGGGGTAGGGGCTTTGTGTTTTGTTCTTTTTTTTCTTTTTTACCAAATTCAGCATTTATCATAATATTCAAGAACTATTCCTCATTCGAAAGGAATATGTGGTGTGATGGCATGTGTTATTTCCAAAGTGTGCAGTAAAATAGGTAATGGAAGGTGATTAATGGATTGGCTAGGGAGCAGGAATTAGTGCATTGGGGTACTCGGGTAACACAGGCAGCATTCTCAACAAAACAACAGGGATCTAAAATCAGCCTGTCTTTATCTGTGTGGAAACCTTAAGGGCATATTAATTGCACAAAGAGGTAGTTTTAAGACTCACCATCTCCCAGTGGCACACTTGAACCACAAGGTGATCCCCATATGTCCTGTTTCTATATCTCCAGTCTTTCCTGGAGATACACAGGACATGTATACATGCCCAAATACAACTATTTTTTCTGTGAGTGTCAGCTTATTAAATAACTTGGTATCAGGAAAGGACGTGAAAACAGATCTTGAAAGCAAACGGAACCATATGCAGTCATCAGTTAATGCATCCAGAGTATTTTCTGTTGCTTCTTACTCTTCACTTGCCTTCCTGTCCTGAGCATGTCTTGATGTCACATGAAAATGTTTGTAGATGCAGAGCTTCCAATCTGATGAACAGCAGGTATTACCTTGTAAGTTTTCTTCTGTAAGTATGTTTCTGTTTTTGTTCTTACTCTTCATAGATGCCAGAATTTCAGAAGAAAACTGTCCATATTAAGGACCCAGGGAGAGTAGAGGAGATCATTTGTGGCCTCATCAAAGGTGGAGCTGCCAAACTTCAGGTAAAGATAGTAGGTGTAATCAGTTGGAATGAAAGGAATCATTGCTCTGTGCCAAAAAATGTTAAGAATATATACATAACAGAAGAAAACCTTCAAGAAATTTCCAAAACTTAGACATTTGTTAACTCTTTTAATAGTCCTTGTTGATTCAATTCTAATTCAGCCAGACACTAGTTAAGTAAATTATATTAACATAAACGCTCAGTACTTTCAGGAAATACTCTGACCAAAGGAATTAGAAAAACAGTTTTGTTAGAAAAAGAAGTTATTCTTATGGGATATACTGGCTTACGTTACAATAATTCAGTAAAATAGGGAGATTTCTGAGATGTGCTACTCAGCTGCAACTATTGTTATCATTGAGAATTTCTAGCCATTCTTTATTTTGTCCCTCCATGTTGTAAGACAATTTTGCTTTTTCTTTCCTTAAATAGATTATTACAGATTTTGATATGACTTTAAGTAGATTTTCCTACAATGGAAAAAGATGCCCAACTTGTCATAGTGAGTACTTTTTTTTTTTTTTAATAGACTGGTTTGTTCATTCCTTTTAGTTTTTTCCTAGGTATTAATTTTCTTTCCACTTTACTCCCTAATATGTGAAAATTTATATTGACTTGTTACCTAACGTGAACATCCTAATGAGGGAGTGTTCTAGTGACTGCCTGTATGTGGTTTTATGTATTCATTTTTTAATCACCTCTGTGTGAATTAAAATCGGATAAGTTGTCATTGACAATAAAACATTAAGTTCTGAACTCTAAGATGATAGATATGGTAGGGTTGACTTATATTTTTTAAGACCCTGTAATAGTCCCAATGCCTTCAAGAACCAGTTAGTAAACTGCACAGAATCCTTGGCGTTTTTATCCTGTAGCCTTTTAGAACAAAGAAGGAGAATCTATTTACTAATGAAGTGGGAATCCTAAAACACATAGGATGCCTCATGATGATTTCAGAAACAGTTTCTTATTTAGAAGCAAATAAGAGAGCTCTTAATTGACCTTTTAAATCGGAGATGAGGGGAAGGACAGTAATACACCTTCATACTTGTGGAGAAAAATGTGCCTTTTATGGGTTGCTGGTAAGAAAAGTTCTGAGGAAACATAGTGCTATGTCATCAAACATTGTCATCTGTGCCATTTACAGTGTTGTAGAGCAAAGAAAGAGAAATATCCCATCTTGTTTAACACTTCTTTTTTCTCCCCCTGCCCCAGACATCATTGATAACTCTAAGCTCATCACAGAGGAATGTCGGAAAAAGGTAAACAGAAACCCTACAGCTCTTGGTTTGTTGTACAGACAGCTGTTACTGTTCCCTGCTGTGCCGCGTGTTGAGTTATGCAGCATGGCAAGACAAGGGACACTCTCAAATCCTTAAAGTTCTCTGAGCTTTCTCACTGACTGCAACACATCCCATCACTGAGAGAAGTGAATAGAAATCTTTCAATTCTTTTTGGCAGCATGTAGTTCAGTTTTAACAGCATCCGCTGCTTCTTCTGGATATATTTACAAGCTAACCCTTTGTTCAAAGAGCATCTCAGATTCCACTTTATCTAAATAATGTAATTAGAAGGAAGAAAGTTATTTTGATTGGTTAGATCAAATACCAAGTGTTATAAAAATCCATTAAACATCTGCTGGTTTTTTCCCTTCAGTTATTGCAGCTGAAAGAAACGTACTATGCTATTGAAATTGATCCGGCTCTCACTATTGAAGAAAAATACCCCTATATGGTAGAATGGTAAGAGACACCTCTCATCTTCAAATTGTACTAAGATTAGATTTAATAGCTTCTTAATAGCAAATTTATGGCAGTACTTAGCTTTTAGCTAACACATTAACTGGATTAATCTCTCTGAGTGTTGTGCAACAACTGTTTCTGCTTTGCTGTTAACTTGAGTGATCAGGAATGAACCATACAGGAGGCTTTTCATCATGAGATTTAATGACAGGTGAATCTTAATAAGTCAATTTTGACCCATTTTTTGTTTATATTCTAGGTACAATAAATCTCATGCACTCCTCATTGAACAAGGCTTACAAAAGGATAAGTTTGCAGAAATGGTGAGGGAATCTGATGTTATGCTAAAGTAAGTACCTTTTGATTTGAACAATACTGTTTCAGAGAACTTTCTGTAGATTCTTACTTTATCTTTTCAGGGGAAAAACAAACAAACAAAAACATTCCTGAGAATGTGACACTGTAATCTTAGAATAGCTCTTCATGCCCCCGCTTTATTCAGATTTTGTAACTAAATACTTACAATGATCACTGTATAAACTAGAGATCTTAAAAAAAAATTAAAAAAAGTTTGAGTCCCATCTCTATAAACTTAATTTCTGTAGACTTCCATCCTCATGAAATTGGACTGGTGGCTCTTTTTTTGTAAGGGGAATGTAGAGTGCAAGTTTGTTCTGTTGAAAACCATTCCCTAGAATGGTTTTCCGAGATAAAAACGCAGAGACTTGAGGATTATGTTTCATATGTTGTTTTAAATGTTGTTCTTCCTTTAAAGGCAAGTTTAAAATCCAGCAAAATCCTTGTTTGAAATGTGCTGTGGCTCCCATGTCTTTTAAAAGTTCTCCAGAATTGTCTGTAAATATTGGACAACTGAAACAAGATGTTAAGACTTAATTTGTGGAAAAGTTTATCATACTGACTAACTTATTACCTTTTGCAAAACAGACAAGCACATTATCTCTGCCTGTTTGAAAGGCTAAGTCCATGTGGTTTGAATCTTCATCCACAGGCTAAAATTCCCTCAAAAATTTTCATCATATTTTTTTTTAAAATGTAAAATCTGTGTGGAGAAGGTGTATAGAGATAATATTACCTTATTACTGGAATAATATATATAGTTTTGGTTGGGTACTGAAAACTAAAAAAGCTTTTAGAAAGAGTGACAACAAATGTTTTCAGGATTTCAAAACAAAACTAGATTTGTTTTTTGGTAATAACCCTATAGAAAGTCAAATGTTTAAGGAAGGAAAACTGAAAGGAAATATACAACCTGATAGTAGCTAGGGAGAGTCCTAATAGTTGTTTGCTTTTTCTGGGTGTTTGGGGAGGGGGAACTGATTTTAAATCTCTAAAATATCATTAGGTGTTGGGCGGGGGCAATTACACAGATCAAGACCAAATGGCTTGACGTAAGAGTTTCTTCCTAAAACTACATGTCTTGTGTTATGTTGATGGTTCTTGCTAAACTGAAAAGGTGAGGCAAAGGAAATAAAGTGAAATGCTCAGGGAAAATTATTTTTCTTTTCCAAAGATGATGTTAATGTCTTCTGAAAACTCTGACTTTTCTTGGCTTGCTTTATTTGAGATTTGATTTGTATTTACGTCCTGTGTTACAGAGAAGGATATGAGAACTTCTTTGATAAGCTCAGTGAACATAATATCCCTGTGTTCATATTTTCTGCTGGGATTGGGGACATTCTTGAGGAAGTTATCCACCAGGCTGGAGTCTACCATTCTAATGTCAAAGTGGTTTCCAATTTCATGGATTTTGATGAAAATGTACGTACGAAGTAACAGATCCTTATCAAACGTGACTGTTTGTGGTATTTGGTAGCTATTTATATATACTACAAGGTGAACATTTTAATGCAAGAGATGTAGCCATCTATCCTGCCATACAGGCACCCTCCCAGGCAAAAACCAAGCAGAGGGTAAGAGTTCAAACGCTGTTAGCATGGTGTGACTAAGATATCATTCATTTCCTTCACTGATAACCTCACACCCAGCCCAGTCCAGCACTACTCCTCCTCCAAGCAGGCAGAATCTCTGTCTGTCTAGTCTTAGTAATACTACTACAGTCATTAAGTTATTTAACAGTAATTTACCTTGTTCATCATTAGAGATTGCACAGTTCAATGTTAGTTCGAGAGTAGTATCACCTTGTTCATTCTAGATTCTATCTTCTCTTTATGATACTAGAAAAAACTTCAGTGTTGGTTTTTTTTTTAATAGGGAATATTAAAAGGATTTAAAGGAGAATTGATTCATGTTTACAACAAACATGATGGTGCCTTGAAGAATACAGAGTACTTCAAACAACTGAAAGACAACAGTAATATCATACTGCTGGGTGATTCCCAAGGAGACTTGAGCATGGCAGATGGAGTAGCAAATGTTGAAAACATTCTTAAGATCGGCTATCTTAATGATAAAGTAAGTAGCCTCATAGCCTTTTGAACTTTGAGTGGAATACTGCAAAAATTAGAAACAGGTTCATTATAATAAGCTTCAGATACAAACCAAATGTTTGGCCCATGTTTGTCTTGAGTTTTCAAACGTTTTTCATGGATTTCTTGCCTCGAGCTTTTTTCCTAACCCATAAGCTACAAAACCACAAATGTACTTGTTTTAGTTCTTGTACTGAACCGCTTCCAAACAGGTGTTCTGTTGAGAAGTAAAATTCAGAGGCAAGAGAAATTCATTCTCCTAAGTTCCTGTGGCTCCTCCCCCTCATTTCAATATTGGGTAATTGAGCAAAATTATAATCTTCCAAATAATAAATTTAGGCACGTCTCCTCTTTTTTTTTTTTTTCCTCCCCCGACTCCCACCCCAAGGAGACACAGAGCTGATGGTTTGCATTCAGGAGAGAGAAAACTTTGGGTTTCTATTTCTCTCTGCCTTTCAGGAAGCTGAAGAAGTAGTTTTAATTTCAGTATGTTTATGTGTGAGGTCCTGGGATAAACATGAGCTGTGCTATCCCGGAACACACACACAGTTCCATCAGGCTACTCCTACTCTGTCATCCCGGGGAATTCACTTAAGGAGCAAAACCTATTTGCATGGCTCATTCCCTGAATTTGGTGGAAAGACTGGGCAGTATTTTAATGACAAAAAGCCTTTCGACAATTAATTCAAAAACTAAGTGGGTCTTTCTCTTTATCCCTTCTGCAATTAGGTAGATGAGCTTTTGGAAAAATATATGGACTCATATGATATTGTCTTGGTGAAAGATGAATCCCTGGAAGTTGCGAACTCCATACTACAGAAAATCCTGTAAATTGCAGCTTCAAGTCACTCCATTCCTTCCAGGAGGCAACTGGACAGAAGAGCACACGTGTGCTATCTTAAATTGTTTATTACTCATTTACAGAACTGTTTAATTTAATTTAAGACTTTTATCTTCATTTGGGTATTGGGAAATGTATTATGGTATCCATTGTCAACTAGAAGCTCCTTTTACTTCTCTTATGCTGTTCTTTATTGTCTCACACTCCTATTATAACTAGATTTAAATTGGGTTTATAGATGTGATAAACTGCTGCTGATGGGATACTATGGTTCACCATCTTTTAATCAGGCGTTTCAGAGGAGCGTTTTAGAAAATGTGGCTATTTTGTAAAATGGAGGATGTAAAGGTTCTGTGAATACACAGTGTGCGCGATTGTGTTGCCTTTTCTTCTTTCAAAGAAGATACTTCAGTCTTAGCTGTACTTCGAAGGATCATACTCATGTGCTACAGACTTTCACAGAAGTTTTTCATACATATTTTTCTTCAGTAAAATGCTTTATTCACCCAGTTCAGGCAAAATGTTTCTTCTTAACAGATTTGTGTATCGTTACAAAGTATTCCTCACTGTTTCTTTATCCTCTGTGGAATGGGAAGAATGTTTTAAGTTAGCATATCTGGGGTAAAGTTTCTCATCTTTGTAACAACAGATAGTTTCACCAGCTGCTAGTACACAGCCATAACTCCATCCCCTTTTCAGACCTTATTTTGGTACTACTCTGCTGGTTCATGTCAAAGCTAGCATGGCTTGTCTAAAATAATTTTCTTAGGGATTCTCAGTGAGCGGCTCTGGGCACAGAAAATCCAAACAAAGCTAGATCTTAATCTTGGGTTTTAAAAGCTGACTCAGCCGCCTTGCAAAATCAGGTTTTCTTGCTACCAGCCCCGTGCCTCAGAAGCACTTATGGAGCACATCCCCAGACTGGCTTTAACTCATTCCCACTCTCTGCAAATTGTAAGCACCAGGATCAGTACGTTATCTAGCCCTCTTAGCTTTGTTAGGCACGTCCTCTCTGTGTAAACACCTGCTGAATCTTCAGGAAGGATTTCCCCTGTACTGAACACCTTGCAGTACCTCTCAGCTTCAAGTAGAGAATGGTATCGCTGTGTGTAGCCACAGCTTCAGAAGCTTACTCTGGCATGGTGCAGGAGAAGCTAAAGGTGGTGTGACCCTGGTCCTAAGAGGTCTTAGCTGTACTAGTTGTATTCTTTAATAAAAGAGAGACAATCATACCACTCCCCTGACACGCAATATAGTCATTGTTCCCCTTTCCTCGCTTTTGTACACAGCAGGAGTTGTGCCACCTTCCATTCCCTGAGGAATTGTAGGGAAATACGGGAGAGCCTAGATCTGTGTTCTGTCCCACCAGCAAGTCACACACATCTCAAGAAACGGCCTCTTTCTGCCCAGCCTGTGGTCTGTTCTCTGAATTCTGACTCGGCAGCACCACTCAGATTTTTTCCCAATCAGCAGAGGTCCATCTGTCACCGCACCTACCACAGCTTTTCCAGGAAGGCAGGATGGGGGGGAAGGGATGCTTTCCTGACCCCACCTCTGCAGCCTCTGCAGGAAACTGAAATTAAACCCTCCCTGTGTTTTGGGTGGCGGGCAGAGGTGTGGTGCACGACCTGCGGCGGCGGGAGCATCCTTCGACAGGCCCATCGCAGGGAGCTGCGGGGCACAGGGACCTTGGGGAAATTCCATTGTGCATCCTAAAAACAGGCAAAGGCTGCCCAGGGATGGTGTCCTCCGTGTGTGCAGCCCCCAGCCACCTAACTCCCTACTCCTGGCACAGGGGCGGCCAGATCTCCAGGAGCCTTAGAAGCCGTGCATTTGAGCAGAGAACCACTTAATCCATGAGATGAGTGAGGAGAGGACAGCGTCTTGGCTGCCTTCCCCCGGGGAGCCGTGGCTCAGGCGGAGCAGAGGGAAGAGCTGAAAGGGCCCGGCGTCACCCGTGACAGGAGGAGATGGGAGCAGCAGCTGCCTCAGCCCCGGCCTTGCCAAGAGCTGTCGGCCACCGCCAGAAGAGGAGGAGAGCTGGAGGGACAGCTTCTGAGTCAGTGTCACCACCAGAGCTGCCGTTCCCCCTCTGTTTCCCCCACAGGCACTCGAGCGCCCAGAGGCAGCGGGGGCTGCGGTCGGTGTGTGTCTGACAGGGCTGTGGGGTGGGCAGTCACAGGCAGGGCCACAGCGGGTCCCATGGAGCAGCCCCGCACAGAGCAGTTTTGTGCAAGTTCACAGAATCACAGACTTGTCAGAGTTGGAAGGGACCTCTAGAGCCCATCCAGTCCAACTCCCTGCCAAAGCAGGGCTGCCCAGAGCACATCACTCAGGAGCATCCAGGTGGGGCTTGAAGATCTCCAGAGAAGGGGACTCCACACCCTCCCTGGGCAGCCTCTGCCAGGGCTCTGCCACCCTCACCCCAAACAAGTTCTTCCTCAGATTGGAGTGGAACTTCCCATGGTCCAGCTTGTGCCCGTTGCCCCTCGTCCTGTCACTGGGAACCATTGAGAAGAGTCCGGCTCCATCCTCCTTCCACCCACCCTTTAGATCCTTGGAAGCATGAAGAAGGTCTCCCCTCAGCCTTCTCTTCTCCAGGCTCAAGAGCCCCAGCTCTCTCAGCCTTTCCTCATCAGGGAGATGCTCCAATCCCTCCATCATCTCTGTTGCCCTACGCTGGACTCTCTCCAGCAGTTCCCTGTCTCTCTGGAACTGGGGAGCCCAGAACTGGAGGCAGGATTCCAGTTGTGGCCTCCCCAGTGCAGAGCAGAGGGGGAGAATGACCTCCCTCCACCTCCTGGCCACACTCTTCCCTACGCAGCCCAGGATCCCATTGGCCTCTTGGCCACAAGGGCACGTTGACGGCTCATGGACAGTTTACTATCTACCAGGACCCCCAGATCCTTCTCCTCAGAGCTGCTTTCCAGCAGGTCCACCCCTAACATCTATTGGCGCCTGGGGTTCTTCCTCCCCAGGTGCAGGACCCTACACTTGCCCATGTTGAACCTCATGAGGTTCTTCTCTGCCCAGCTCTCCAGCCTGTCCAGGTCACTCTGGATGGCAGCACAGCCCTCTGGAGGGTCCCCCAGCCCTCCCAGTTTGGGATCATCAGCCAACTTGCTGAGGATACACTCTGTCCCCTCATGCAGGTCGTTGATGAATAACATGAACAGGACTGGGCTGAGTATTGGCCCATGGGGGACACCGCTGGTTACAGGCCTCCAACTCAACCTTACTCCATTAATGACAACCCTCTGAGTCCTGTCACACAGCCAGGACTCCATCCACCTCACAAGTTGTCCCAGAAGAGCAGGAGGGAGCGTATTGGAACATGCCAGCCATTGTGGGAGGAGACAGGCTTGCAGGCGCGGGCAGGAAGGATGTCCCTCAGTGCCCGAGGTCCACACTCCCTCCCGGTCCTCTCCTGCTTGGATGGGCCATGGAGCCAACCTTCACACCCGCTCCCTCTGCCCTCTCTCCCCTGTTTGCCCGAGACAGGGAGGAGGGTGGGATGGTGGCATTGCTGATCTGTGAGAGAGGGAGCAACCCTCTGTGCAGTCATCTTCTGCCAGCACTACGGGTCTGGCACCACCGGCAAGATAACCATTGAGTGATGTTATTTGTGACTCCCCCAGGACATCAGCCTGGGGGCTCTGCACCCCCCGGGCACGGCAAGGCCCAGGCCTCGGGGAACGCTGCCGCCTTTCCAGAGGAGCCAGCAGACACAGCTTCTTTAACAGGCTACATTCTGGGCTTTAGGCACCTACACAGTTTGTGTCAGCTGAGCTAATGTCAAGGTTTTAAGGCGGGGGTGAGGTTTTGGTGGGTTTGCCAAAGAAAGTCCAAAAGGCAAAGGCCTTCTGCAAAACACCGAGGTGTTTGGATGCACTGCTTGCTCAACCAGTCGCCAGGTGCAAGGGGCTAATTACCAGGCATTACTCCCAAAGTTTACACTGGGACAGAATTTTCGGTTTATGGGCTGGTCACCTTTGGAACCCAGATAAGATGGAGGGTATGTGAGGAGCGGCTGAAAGCCCACAGCTCCACAGCACAGGATGTGCCAGCAACACACACTCCGGCACAAGATCCTTCTGGCTTCAAGTATAAAGATTTCCCCAGCCATCCCAGTGTCAGTGACAATTTGGGGGCAATTCTGGTCTCTCCAGGTAGTGTTTCCGAGAGGCAGGACTGTCCCATTGGATCCCTCTTGGATGTTCTCACCCAGCTTGTCTCGGGATTTCACATGAGCTCATTGAGCCTCCCCTCTAGAACTTCTCCTCAGCCTCACTCAGCCCTCCAGGAAGCAAACCATCGCTCCTTCAGCGTCATGAGGATCTCATTGTTCAACCCACCCACAATAAAACAAAAAACAAAAAAAACCCATGAGAGCACTACGGAAAAGGAGTGGGCAGGATCCATAAAACCAGTTACCAAAACAGATCTCCAACTTGATCTTAACCCAAGTCACTGAAACAATACCCAACCTGCTGTGCTGGAGCCCAAGTGTACCACAAGTGATCACTTGATGGTTCCCCAGCCACGTGGACACTTAAAAGTCTTTGCCTTGGTAGAGGATTTCAGATCAAACAACCATCTCTCAAGCAGTTTATCAGGAAGGTTTTCCAGTCTCGCCTCCAACCAGATGGATAACGAATTGTCAGTCACCAGAGGTTCAGTCCACAATGACAATCACTTGAAGAAAACGATTCTCATCCCTCCTCAAGGAGGTGGGTAAGTTAAGATCTCCAGCACCCTTTCTCCTTCTGTCATTAAATCCTGTCAGTCGTGGATTTTGCCCGCTGGAACAGTAAAGCCTTTGCTAGGACACGAGAGCAACTCAGCCACGTTGCAAGCATCTGATATAGAACTCATTTCCACACACAGAGTAATAATGTACTTCTTGAAGTGCCAGACATATCGCTTTCTAGAAAAAACCAGTTACTTACATGATCAACCTGAACCAGGAGGTCAGATTTAAAGAGCCTACACGGGGCTGTACAGATTCTCTATTTCCTTTCGTCATCTCGCTGCCAGCCGTGACTCGTGCTGAGGTGGCAGTTAATGGAAAACACAAGATGCACGTTTAGATACCTGCTTCTCAAAACCCCAGCCTTTGTCACTGCTCCGTTGGCTAGAAATGAGAATGGCTACTGTCAGTCACCTCTCCATAAGCATGAACAAAATTAATGGCAAACAAAATTAACACCTGGGCTACAAGTTAAATCCTTCTTCTTCAGCAACTCTTAACGCTCATAAACACCATCCAGAGTCATGCAGTCAGTTTTAGGCAAGAGACACTCTTCACAGCATGTCTTTCAAAATCAAATTCATAACTAGAAACATTTTGCAACCCTGAAACTATATTTCATTTATGATTTCGCTTGGAAAGAAAGATATCATACATTTCCCAGGCCATTTTCCCACAGCTGGAAGAGTATTTCTAAAGTTAAAAGCAGCAAAGTGAATTTGTTACTTCCACTCCCCCCATCTCTACTCACAGTATCGCTTCTGCCTGTAGCACATCTCCAAGGGCAAGTGTTTGGGACCTTTATTGAGCTAAAAATGTTTCCTCCTTCGGAGCGGGTGTCACAGCCAGCTCAAATGTCCTCTTACTGTCAAACGCTCTCATCGTCCCGAACCGAGCCAAAGGCCTGCACCAGGAGCTAGCTGAAGATGCCAATTTTTAGCTTAAAGGGAAATGTGAATATTTTTTCACACTGAAAGAAAATAATATCTGAGTCCGATGACTTCAAAAAATACAAACTCTGATTAAGTGTGATGTTTTTCATACACTTAGAACATGCAGAGTTACACAGCAGGAAGAACCTCTGGTCAAGTTAGGGCAGAAAAATCACACAGAAGGAACCATTTATAAATACCTGGATTTTTCTGGGCACACCTTTTCTCTTCCTCTGAGCCGCTGACGCTGCGGTAGGTAATTGCCAACCTTTGCTTTCCTCAGCCCAGCGCTGGGAACAGCCCTCGGATCTTCAGCAGACAGGGAGCAGCAGCCTGACTCCTGGGGAGTCTCTCATTAGTTACAATCATCCATTTTTCATCCAGCTATTAACGACCCTTGAAGAGTCATCATCTATTTTTCTAAGTTATCTTAATCAAATGTAAGACAATCTCTAAATAGATACTTTCTGCGTCAAAAAAATCACTTTGCTCTTTGAGGCAGCAAATATTTCCCAGGATCACAGAATCCCATGGGGTTGGAAGGGACCTCTGGAGATCATCTGGTCCAACCCCCTGCCAAAGCAGGTCCACCCAGAGCAGGTCCCACAGGAGCATGTCCAGGTGGGGTTTGAATGTCTCCAGAGAAGGAGACTCCACCACCTCCCTGGGCAGCCTCTGCCAGGGAAGTTCCTCCTCATGTTTAGGTGGAACTAAGCATTCTACATGCCATAGAGGTGGGTTTGGAGCTACAGATGAAATGAAAACTTCAGATCTCAGCTACAAAGATGAGTTTGCTTGTGCCAGCCTGGGGAATGAGAGGCTGTTGCTTGGGTAAGACAATTTCCTTCAGTGTGAGAGTTTGATCCCCAACCAAGAGAACCATCACCCTCCCAACGGTGACGGGGAATTTAGGGAACGTGAATCAAATAATTTTAGTTTAAAACATTTTTCCTGAAGGCTAATAGCAATATTGAAAACACAGAGCCTGCTGTGAGCACAAGAAGAGCTGCAGGAAGGGTATTTGCTTCTCAGATTCTCAAAAAACTCAAGTTCCCAACCCATGAAAGTGCCAGGGGAAAAAAAAAAGACAGTTTAACAGTAATAGTTGATCAACATTTTATTTAACAAAAAGATCAGTTATCCAACATTTAATGGTATCAAACTCAAAAAAAAAAACCCCAAACCTTTCACTGCACTTTCTATAACAACTGTACTAAAACCCGATATACAAAATATTTCCACCCCATTGAAATACCGGTTTTGAGAAAGAAGATCCCAGGGAGCTCACAGCCCCCACGCACAGACCCGGAGAGGCAGGAAGGCGGGGACAGAGCGTGTGATGGAGACACAGCTCCCCTCTCCCTGCCTTCGGCCGCGCCACACGGCAGGGATTTGTGCCCTTGCCATGAGGGGCACCCACCCAGCCCTGCAGCACAGGGGCTCTGCTCCCTGCACCCTCTGCTCAACAGCTCACCACCTTTATAGACCTCACTGGGGAATTTTTGCGACCCAAAGAGCACTCCCAGGGCTGGTTTTGTACAGAGAACCCCCCGCCGCCAAAACCAGATGGTTCTGCTTCTTGACTCTGTCACTGTCACTTTGTTTGCTCCCCACGCCAGGCTGCCCTCCTGCACAAGCTCTACCCACCTACTCCTCAGCATAACAATTCCCAAAATAGGAGGCAGAAGCCCAATGCAAAAATCCATCGCACCCAGCATTTACGACAGCATTTGGACCCCGTAAGACTAATATTTAAAGTCTAACAAAACTATAAATAAGGTTGCAACTAGAAAGGTTTGGGAAGGGCTGATCAGAACACTGTTTCACCAGGCCAGCAAGAAGAGTCAAGGCCGTTAATTAAACACAATGCAGAAAGTAGCAAATTTTTTATTTCGTAAGGTAAAAACCCGACACACACACGGTTACAATTCTAGGCCTGTTTAATTTAATTCACAGCTTATGGAAATTTTGCAATGGCATAACTATCATCTGTGGTCTGTAATTTGCAGATCAGAGCTCCTGCTGGCAAATATTTGTATGAGTTTGTTCAGTCCCTGAAAGAGCGCTCATGCCTGGACAATTTTTACCAGTTATTTTCATGGGAATATTTTCTATTTTGTTTTCCTGCAGAAATATTTTGGATACATAAGGTTTTTTAAAATTCTTTTAAAAGCACTCAGTAAGTTTTCTCCCTCCCTCCCTCCCTCCTTCCCATCCAAGTGACCGTGTATTGTTCAATGATGACTTCTAATCTTTAGCACAAAAATGACACCACATTACGTGGTTGGTGACACCAGGCACGGCACTACACTCTTTAGCCACCATTTGTACATCCTGAACACTTTTTTTTCAAATATACCCAACAATTCCAACTGCCAATCTCTTCCAATGTAGCAGCCTGCCGGCACGCAGGCAGGGGCAGACCCGGGTCTGGAGGTGAGTGCTGACCCTTCAGACACATTCTTGCCGAGACCTCTTCCAGCACACGCCTTCCAACAGTAGATCAGCTCAGGACACTTCTTTTGTTTTCTTGGCTTTACAGTTCATCGTGTTCCTCTTTGGCCTCCTGGTCTTTCAACTTGAATTCTTCAGCGGTGACTTTCCCATTTCCGTCCCGGTCTTGATTGGTGAACATATTTTTAACAATCTTTTCAAAATCAAAACCAGGAGCGAGTTTTCCTTTGCCAGAATCGACTTGAGCTTGAATGTACTCTGAAAACTAGGTGGAGAGAGAGGAGGAGAAAGCAGCTCACAGTGAAACAGCCATTTAAAACTGAAGAGTATTTACAAAAATAGCATGTATTTGTTGTTGACTCTTTAGCATTTTACTGCTCATTATTAAGCGTATGGAATAGCACACTGTTACTATCCCATAAAGCTTGTAACCTAAATTGGACTGACTCTTTAGCATTTTACTGCTCATTATTAGGTGTATGGAATTAGCACACTGTTACTATCTCATAAAGCTTGTAACCTAAATTGGAATAATTAGGACAGACACATGAGGTTAAATCACTCTCTGTGAAGCTCAACAGGGATTTCCTCACTTATTCCAGTGCATCCATAACAAAAAAGTTCTTTTTCATAATCCTGGGGGAAGATGAGTGGAACAGGGAGTGACGTGGAACAGATCTACATGGACAGAAGGGGGTTAATTTCATGTGCCAACACAAGAAGCTCACACTGGAACCCAGACATCCACCTGCCTCTCACAAGAAACAGCACAGGAGAATAAAGAATGAGACACAGAAAAGAGACTTGAGGTATCAGGATGCCATGATGTTTGTTAAAGCAGCGTCAGGCATTACGCCTCCCACCTGTCTCGGTGCTGGGGAAGGCTGCAAAGTTACAAGGCCAGTTTTCCCTAAAAATCCCTTCCCTTGTGCACGTGATGCAGTTATTCAAAATGATTAGACAGCACCTGACAGAAGGCACACTGCTGGCTTTCCAAAAGCAGAAAGTCCACAATCAAACACTACTTTTCCATTTACTGTTATCTCTGGTGCTACCTGTTAAATCAGCTCCAGCACAGAGAGCTGTGTCTGACATTCACTGACACCTTCTAGGCCGCCTCCTCCTTCTTGCTGGGTGACCAGAAAGATGTGGATAAAACAGTCACATCCCACCTCACTCATTCTCTAGACGGGTGAAAGCTCTTTTCTTCACTGCAAGGCCACAGGTGGAGGTAAGGAGAAAAGATGGAGAAGGAAGGAAAACAAAGAGGTGTAAGAGAGAGCTAGGAAAAAGGAAAACAAGATTTTGATTTACCCCCTTGGCTTCTTAAAATGCTGGAAGGCATCTCATGCTCTTTCCTCAGCCCACAGCCTGCACCCCGAGAGCTGCAGGCAGCACTACTCCCACAGGCAAGGACAGAAAACAGAACCATAGACAAAGGCCACCAAGAAGACTGAAGCAGAGAATAAAAAGAACAGAACGCCTCAGTTAAGAGCAAGCCCAGGAGGAAACCTCAGGGAGGTTCGTGTTATCAGAGAGTGTGTGGCAAAGGCACGTGGATTTCAATCAGGGCACCCAACGACACTCTCACATCACAGATTTTAAAGGCGAGCGAGGGGAAGGAGACTTGTAGACCCAGCTCTGCCAGGCTCCAGGAGCCATGAGCCAGTTCCTGGATGCCCAGCTCCAGGTTCAGCCTTGGCTTAGGAATTCACCATAAACCTCTGGAGAGCAGACACTGTGAAGGGGCACAGCCAGGGCTCACTGAACACGGCACTCTGCCATCGTACCCGCGCCCAGAGCACCTGCTGTTGGCCAAGGAGACCACAACAGTGAATGTTCTTACATACTATGGCCATTCTGGGATTTCTTTGTTCTTTTTGGTTCTATCTCTAGAGCTAAATAACCATGTTTTAATACACATGCTGCCTTCCTGTTGACAACAAACACCTCTCAGAAGAAGAGGAGACGAGGAGAGACCCCATTCTTCAACATCTGCATTGACAGTGGTAGGAGAAAACCACTGCAAGCATTTTCATTGTTTCAGCTTACCTCCTCCAAGAGAACCTCTCCATCATGATTCTGGTCTATTTCTTCAAAGAGATTGGGAGACACTTCCCCGTTCCATACAAACATGTACCCTTCAGGCAAACCAGACACCAGTTCCAGCAGTTCGATGTCGAAAACTAACACGGCGCTGCCAGGCACCTCTCCTTCTGTCACAACAAATGGCAGAGAGGGGTGTTTATCCTCACTGACATCCAGTGTCTATTTCCTTTTAGTCCGTAATTCAATTTCTCTTCCTGCTCCAGCAGCTGCTCATCTACTGTGACCCCCAAACCCCATGACCCCCCGCCCACCAAATCTTCCTGTTCACTTCAGCAGAAGTCATCAAAACATAAAGGAATATTTTATAATAAGACTGCACCCTTTTTTTTTTTTTTTTTCATTTATAAAGGTAAAACTGTGGGAATTAATCCATTTCCTTTATCTCACTTACATATCACTGATATATCACCTTGATATCAAGGTGCAACTGCCAGACTCAGCAGTGCTGCGACAGCTCGGGATGTTACCTCAACGAAACCATGGAAGGGGCTTAATTTATTCTTGAAAAAGAAAACTGAGGTCACCTCCAATTTGTGACCAGTCACAAAGAAGCATCTCTTCAGACTGTCTGGGTACATGCCAAGACACCAACACCCACGTGATGTTTCAAAGCACGTGTATCACATGCAATTTGAATGATGGCAAATGCCTATGACACTTATGTTCATAAGGTTTTTTAACACAGCAAACTTTTTAGGTTATATTTATTATCTATAAATATACAATTTGATATAATAGTATAAAATGCTGCCTATATAATATAATTTTTCATGGAAGCCAGCAAGTGAAAATGCTCTTCTCACAAATTAATTGTCCATTAAGGTTGGCACATGATGCCCAACAGACAGCCTTTATAAAATACAAACTGTTCTGGAGCCATTCACAGAACACAGGAACTTATGCAGCTGTTTCCATTCCAATCAGGGTCTGTGGCTCTTGGTGGTCTCTCAATAGACGCCCTTCCCTCATGCCTGTTGACTGAGAAGACCAGTCACAACCAGAGATACAGGGCAATGAGACTTCTTGTCACTTCCATATTGTTCTTTTTATTATTGTTGTCCCTGTCATTAAAAATTTATAAACCTCAACGCTCTAGAACTGCTTGAAATGCATCAGTTGTGGGGTTTCAGCAGCACCGACAGCGTGTTTCACACCTTGCATTCAGCTCAGGTAGTTTCCCAGTTTTGAGTTTTCCTTGCACTTTCTAACATATTAGTGCTGAACAGTCCCCTCCAGTTATGTCTCCTGAATAATGTCACATGCCCAAGCCTGGTTACCCCAATTCTCTGTCAGGGAGAAGAGTGTTTCCATCCCTCTGCAACGCCAGAGTGCCTGGAGCTCGCCATTTTGATAAAGCCACTGGAGTTACTGGTGGCGTGTGTTCCCTTTTGAACTGGGACGGCCTTTCTGTTGGCCACAGCGACAGGACGACTTCAAACAACACAGTTTGTTCATGTCACTGGAGCATGGAGGGGTTGTATAAAATAATGAAACTAAAATCCTCTAAAAAAAACCCATCTGAGCAGCTAAGAGACGCCCACCTGATGTTCTCATGCGTAGCAGGTAACAGAACAAGCACGTTGTGTTCCAGCTACTCAAGAGACACTGGGTGGACGCGCAGCAGGTTTCTCTCACTTACCAACTCCATCTTCTCCATACCCAAGATGGGGTGGGATAACAACTGTCCGTCGCTCCCCGACACACATGTCTTGAAGGCCCATGTCCATGCCCACCACCACCTGTCCAGATCCCAGAACTATGTTGTAGGTCTTGCCAAGGCTGTGTCTGGAGAGGAAGGGAAGAAAAATTCAGAGAAAAAAAATAAATAAGTCAACACACAACTGAGAATTTCTGTTATTCAAAATTACCACAGAAGCAGCAGGTTACAGTTAATCATTGCCAAAAATTAACTTCATGCCCAATGCTCCGTTCTACCAAGCAGTTACCTGAAGTTGTTCTCAAGGGAGCAAGTTACAGCCAGCATCAAACAGAATTGTCCCTACTGTTGACAAGTCCTCTGGTACTAAAATCCTAGGCTTCTTGAATGAAATCAAATTAAACTCATTAATCCTGCCAATTAAGCCCTCAAAGCATTTTATCTCAAAATAAGGGCTTTTGCCTTTCACATATGTTTAAACAATGAAGTTGGACTTTTTAGTAGACGTAAAAATTCCAGATGTACATTTGTCCCAGAACTACAAACCCATATGGATCCAGGTGCATTCACGTGGATCAGCCATCCCTTTAGTGAAATCACAGAATCTTCACGATTGGAAGGGACCTTTGAGATCATTGAGTCCAACCATACACAAAAAAAACCCCAAAAACACCAAACCAAAAAACCAAAACAAACACAAAACAAAACCCCCAACCCAACAATCCCAGGCACTAGAGCAGGCCCTGAAGTGCCACGTCTACACATTCCTGAAATACCTCCAGGGATGGTGACTCCACCACCTCCCTGGGCAGGCTGTTCCAGTGACTGACCTCCTAATATCTAATCTAAACCTCCCCTGCCCCAACTTCAGACCATTTCCTCTGCTCCTGGCATTATTCCCTTGGGAGAAGAGGCCAACCCCCACCTCTCTACACCCTCCTGTCAGGGAGCTGTAGAGGGCAATGAGGTCTCCCCTCAGCCTCCTCCAAACTAAACATGCCCAGTTCCCTCAGCCTCTCCTCATAGGACTTGTTCTCTCGACCCCTCCCCAGCTTGGTGGCTCTCCTCTGGACACGCTCCAGCACCTCAATGTCCTTCCTGTAGTGAAGAGCCCAAATCAGTCACCATGACACAGTAGTCACTTAACCAAGACAGCTTGGAAGCTTGCTACTGTTGCTGCTATTTAACCACATTGTATTTTGAATTATACCTTGCTGCCAGTGGCTCATTTCTAAAATTCTCAGGAGTTAAACACGCATTGTGATTCTAGAAGTGCAGTGTCAAGGCTTTTTACTCGGTCTGCGTCACAGCAGCAGGACTTTTTCTTCCGTGGGTCTCCTTTCTGTGTTTATTTGCCTTGGCTGCACCGCTGCAGGACGTGCTCACACCACAATACTCACAACAGAGCAGTATTTGGGAAGAAAACAATTCAGTGGCTGAGGGGTCAGCCTTAAAATTAGGAGCATGAGATTCATGATCTTTTATCCTCTATAAAATGCTCCGAGTAAGACAATCTGACAATCTCGACATCCCTTGATTCCGGTTACAAAATGGGAATTGAGCATTCCTGCCACAGAAAAGGAGTTTTGAATCCAAGCAGGTTATTTACACACACACCTGCCTGCAGCAGCACAGTGGGTGCTTCAACGTAAGCCGGCTTTGGAGCGCTGTGTGCACTGTGAGAACTATGAGCTCCTTCCTATGTTAAGTTACAAACTGTTTCAAAATAACTTTTCCCAACTTCCCTTCCAAAAATAAAACATTATTTAGATGATGTGCACTCTCCAAAAGATGAAGGCAGAAAAAAACACCTAGCAGAAGTATTCTTGCAACCGCCAGTGCGATGGGCTCGTTTCAGTTCCACACAGGCCAGACTGGAGCAACCTGCTTGTCTCATGAACCTACTGCCAACAGGAAGAGGAGGAACATGATCATCACAGCCACGATCAAGCCCTCTGGTAGTTTCTCCATGTGGCCACTTACTGCAACACTACAAGCCCAGAACATTAGCACCCGTGTGTGGTACAGGTATGATGGTGACCAGTTTGCAACACTACAAGCCCAGAACATTAGCACCTGTGTGTGGTACAGGTATGATGGTGACTGTAAAACACATCTACTGTAAATCATCATTTACTAAAAATTAGGCTAGCTTTAACAAGACTACACCAAGTACCCCACCAGATCTCTCTCAGGAGCCCTGAATCAGTGCAGAGTGTAAATCCCAGCCAAGAAACTGAATCTGCGTGGGCAGTTCCTTCATGTGAGCCCTCTGTGGCTCTCGTATGACTGGCCCAGACACCCAAATTAACCCATTTAACCAGGCTGCCCTGCCAGCGACCTGCCTCATCACTCCACCTGCACTGTGTTCTTCTCCAACACACTCCTGCAGCCTCTCTGCTCCCGGGTCCTTCATTTTGCGGTGATAGATTGCCTTTTTCTTTTCCTCCTCCTATATCTCTTAAGCAGGCAGACGTACAAAGAAAAACACATCCTACATAAACACTCGGTTTTTCACTTGGAAATTCTTTATACCCTGCCAGCCCGCTTTGCAGGCAATTCATTCTGCTGTCACAGCTGCTAAGGACACTTTTCTTTACCGGCTGAGACACTTACGTTGAGTCCAGCAAAGTACCATCCAGGAGCGAAGCGTTGTAGTGATACTTCAAGTAATCTCCCTTCTTGCTCAGCACAGTGCAGTTGGAAGGTTTGTAGTTAACAGTGATGCTGACCGAGTCCGAGGGGTTGTGGAAGTCAACCACGTGGATGTCAAAGACCAGCACTGCAGATCCTGGGATCTTCCCTAAATAGGAAGCAAATTGGAGAAAGAAATGGAACCCAAACGGGCTTATGACGACCAGGTGCTGCACCCCGGAGGGATATATATTCCCACTGTGTCTGCTACCGCATCACTTTGCTCTTCTTGCTCAGAATTAAAGGATTACATCTCCTCTGGATGCAAGAGATGCAACCTGCACCCAACGGAGGGAAGAGAACCGGTGGGAAAGCACTGAACAGGCGCCCAGTCCAACAGTGAAGCTCGTTAATCTGAATTTGAAAATTACGCAGAAACAAAGCAACAGCCGTGTGTTTCCTGTGCCCATCCTGAACAACTGATTTGTGTTTCATGTTCCAACTGTTTATTGATCATATTGATCTCCTGCTTCACGGAGCTCTGTTCTGTCTAGAAGGTTTCACTTCCTTAAAACGTCCTGATAGCGAGGAACTTCTTCCCCCCTTCCCACCACAACGCGCGGCCGCATTGCCAGGGCTGACACACACCCAGACCCGTCGGCGGGGTTGGGGTTTGGGTTTGGAGGAGCCTGATTCCCAAACCAACAGCACAGAATTTGCATTCCCAGAACTGAGGCTGATCTTCCAACTCGTTTTTTGACAAATAACACCCAGGAGGTACCTTCGTGAAACACCAGCCATAAAACTGATCAGCTAGAAGGGTTACTGTATGCAGTCCCCTACAGCAATCCTTTTAGGCAGCAATGAGTTTTCCCAAAGGAATCTTAACTGTATGTCATCCATACACAGACACTCTGCTGTTACATGCACCCACCATTTAAAGAGGCGGCTCAGGAGTCCACAAAACCTGTGGCTGTGGAAGAAATGGGGAAGAAAACTTAACACAATTGATTCCTTTAGCACACAGACCTTGTTAAGACACACAGGAAGGAAGATCTCCCACTGCAGAGCTCCTGGTACCCTGTGTGAAACACTAATTGTCCCAATGAGATCAGGTCACCAAGTACCTGTTTGCCTGAAACACTAATTACCCAAATAACTTCAGGTCACCAATTACATGTGAGATTGTGCTACATTTTTAATGTGCTGCCTATTCAGCTAATTAAAATGATTTTGCAAACTCTGAGTGTAATCCTGTCAGTTGCATGCCCACAAAATAATGAACCAATTTATAAGTCTTTCAAATGCCAAAAAAAAAAAAAAAGGAGCTACACACAGGTGCACCAAGCAATGAAGGAAACATCACAAATTATGGAAAATTTGAATGAAAAGTCAAGCTCACCTCTTCCTTCTTCTCCATATCCAAGGTGAGGGGGGATTATTATTCTTCTTTTTTCACCAGTGCATACACCAAGCAAACCTTCATCCATTCCAGCAATCACATAACCTTTCCCGACATAGGTGTCATAGGTATGATTTCGTGAATAGCTAGGAAAAATATTTGCATTTTTGTAGCATCAGGTGTACTCAAGAAAACATGGAATCTTGCAATAGGTCTGCAACACAATTCTTAAACCAGTTAAGGTCAAACACGTGGTCATTAACTAGCACCAGAGCAGGACAAAGCAATCACCACACTCAACAAATCTGGGCCACCAAGCTTTATCAGTCAGTGATGATGTGTCATTTATTAACCAGCACAGAGACTCTGGCTCAGAAACAGCTTATTTGCAAGTATGTTTCTGCTATATCTTGAAAGAAAACCTCACTGATGTATTTCAGACTAAACAGAAAACGTGTTTTGATAAGTAACTGAAAAAAAATTAGTTTTCTCCTTTAAATTTTTTCACTGATGTATTTCAGACTAAACAGAAAACATGTTTTGATAAGTAACTGAAAAAAAAATTGGTTTTCTCCTTTAAATTTTCCTCTGCTCTGACTCTATTTTAATAAGTGCTTATCAACCAGATATAGTTTACATCCATTTTCATGAGACACCCTTCGGACTACCTCATTTTGCAACCACAGCTATGTAGTCCAACTACTGAAAGGAGGAGGTGGAATGAATAGGTTCTCCTGGGCTGCACAGCATGATGAGTCATGACAACAGAACAGTATCAATACTGTCCCTCCCCTCCAAACGACGTCAGCCACTGAGACGTAGGTTGAAGGATCTGCTTCAAGACCTAATGATAGAACAAAACAAGCCTACAACAGCAAATGATGTTTATTACAAGGATGTGTCTGTCTGCTGCTTTTCTTCAAGGCGTGCTACGTGAAGGCACATCCCAAGGAAGGGAAGGCAGAAAGGTTTTAATTCCTCTTTACCAGGTAACTCTGGGGAAGAGCAAGACCAGTACAGACCTCGGTGTAATTCAGAGGGTTATTCAACTGCTCTAAGTCCAGACAGCCCTGGCTGGGCTGCCCGGGGCAGTTCTGCAGCTGAATACTGCAGAGGGGAAAAAAAATTAAGGACAAGATTATTAGACCTCTTGGCCCCTGCCATTCACAGTGCTTTTGGCATGTTCTCTGTATTAGGGAGAATTTTTTTCCTGGCCAGCTCCAAGGCTCTCAATAACTATTGTTCACTGCTCTATTTCTTCATAGTTACTTGTTAGATACTGGTTTTTCTCGTAAATTCTGCAGGAAGCCAGGATCAACACTAACAAATAAGACCTCTAACAACTGTCAGTGCTTTAAGAATGATTTAGAGACTACTGTCTACAAAGCATTTATTAATATTTATTGACAATAACCCTAATATAAATAGTAGAGCCACTAAATTTTTTTTTTAATTTACTATAGACATTACTTCTCAAGAGATGGGCAGGTGCACTATGGATAAGTCTAAAGTTCTTAACTGATAAGTTTTCCTAAGTTGTAAATTAGGGTCTACAGTGATGGCTGTTGATGCAGATCTCCTGCTTTTCATCCCTCCCACTGGGCTGGGCAGCTGAATGGGGAGGGTCAAAGTTAATTCAAAGATGCAATTCCCTGACTCCTCCTCATGGGAAGAAGCACACATGCCATACTAATAGCTAATGTTTGCAAAGTGATCCTGATCTTCAGCTTGCAGCAGTTGTAAAAGTATGAAAAAGATTTTCATTAGTTTACTTTGCACAACATTTTGCAGTGGCTTGTTTTCAACTCCTTTTAGCTAATTGTGCCAGCTGTTCTGAAAGCTGGGGTGGGCAAGTAAAGTACAGCGCATTGAAGAGCAAACAAAAGTGACAGGAAGCTGCAGGGGTACTATTCATCATACAATTCTGTACACGAGGCTCGTGTGCCCAGAGAACTTTGAATCTGAAGTGAGAGCAATCCCTCCTCCTTTACCACAGAGACCCCATGGTTGACTTCAGTCCTGAAAGACATCAGCTGCCAAAATGCAAAGTTTTCAAGTACAAAGGGAAAGGCTGTCCTGAGGTCAACCCTCAAAGAAGCCACTAGCACACTGAATCACAGTTCTCAGGATACAAAATGGGAATTGTGTTCATTTTCTCTCTCTTCAGGAGTATTACCTATTTGGCACATAAACAGTATGGGGCAAAGGGTCTTCAGGAGTGTGTGTCCAAAGCACACGCAGCTTCACCCCCAGATGGCGTCCCTCATCCTGTCATAACACAAAATAGCCTTTGCCTTCCCATACTGAAAAGGTTCCTAGGAGTTTTTTTTAGAAGAGAAGACTCTAACTCCACTCACAAATTTCAAAAAGGAAGGAAACCCAAAGAATTGTTATTTGGGTACATTATGGACAAGAGAGAGGAGACAAACTGGAACTGGGATGTGTAGGGCTGAACGGCCCAGTTACCTGGAGTCAAACAACGTGCCATCCAGAAGCGTGCCGTTATAATGGTACCGAAGAAAGTCTCCCGTCTGGCTCCTCCGCTCGCAGGACTCAGGCACGTACTGGTTCTCAATAGCAATACCATCTTTGGGGTTATGAAGATCGAGCAAAACCACATCAAAGACAAGTGAAGCTTGGCCAGGGATGTCCTTACCTACAAAAGGTGTTAAGAGCAGAAAACGGGTAAGAAAGAGCAGATGTTCCGTAAGGAGCATAAACATGTTTATCGAAGAACAGTAACCCACTGCAAAAATATCAGACACCTCCCCTCCCAAAATAAATTAGCATCATCTGCTTCTAATCAGTCTTTTTTCTTTTCATGTGTGGGTTTGTCTCTTAATTCTCCAACTCAGTTATTTCATTCTGTTCCCATTGCAATGGCACTGCCTCACCAAATCTCCAACTCAGTTATTTCATTCTGTTCCCACTGCGATGGCACTGCCTTGCCAAAACCAACAGCCTGTTCAGCAACGTCCTTAGTCAAGACACACCAGCTCCATCTGAGCTGCATGGTGTAGTCCACCAGCGTTTCCAACACACTTCATCAAAATGTATAAAATAACCATCAGAATACAAATTTGGTACGTCTGTTCTTCCCATCCTGTTAATAGGAAAACAGGAAACCACATGATGGAGGTTGAAGAGGGGTAAATTGAGTATCTCGGTGAAAAAGTACCTTTCCATCAATAAACAAATTATAGTATGGGTTGCTTCGACTGAGAATGATTGAGCTCAAGATCTTGGCAAAATTTTAAAACATAACTCCACAAAGTTTTGTTATCCATGGAGATGCCTATCCCAGTCAATGGTAATGAAGTCACAGAAGGGGTACAAAACCTTGCACACCACAGACACATTCTTAAACATTAGAGCAGAGAAAGAATTTAAGGAAGCATTCCAAACTACACCTAACTGCCCCCCAATTTAACACGGAGACCTTTATGCATGACCTGCAGGCTGCACAGAGTCTCACGGGGCAATTCATCCACCTTGTCATTATTACTGGGACATTGGTTACCAAAAAAAAGAACAAAACTGGAACCAAAACTCCATTTTTCTCTTTTTCAAGTTTTCTGCTGCTCTGTGGCAACCACCGAAAGAATTATGCAGTCACCTGATTTCCAGTTTTTGGAGCCATTAGGTATTAACCACAGATTATATTCTCTGAATGAAATAAAATTTCAGTGTATAAAGATTATTGTTGCATCAACAATATGTCTGTTAAGCAGCCTACAGGTCACATTTTTTAAAAATTTTTTTACTTTCTAATCAGTCCAATCCTGTACATAACACATTCTGAACCCCTCTTTCCATCACGTTGTTCCGTCTGTCCGAAAAGGCTGTTAACATTGCCCATGAATTTAAAATACACAAAGCACAAGTTTGTCTTATAATACGGATGACGTGGGTAAAACATTTTTTAAAAGAGTAATTTTTACCATCTCCTTCTTCTCCATATGCCAGGAAAGGTGGAATTGTGATAATACGCTTCTCTCCTACGCACATTCCCAAGAGACCCTGATCCATACCAGGAATCAGCCACCCGATTCCCACATACGTATCGTAGGTTCGCATCCGATTATGGCTAAAAATGAAAAAAAAAAAACAAAAAGAAACATAAAACCATGCCACGGGAAAGAGCAGTATTAACCTTCAGAAGCCACACGCTGTACACAATAGAACTCACAATCTGCTGCTCTGAAAACACTGCTCCTTGATTTACCAAGGGCTGGCTGGGCAGTGATTTCCAGCTGCTGAGCTCTTTTAGGAACCCAACAGAGGTTTGGAAAAGCAGGTCAGGAACATCATGGCAGCTCTTATTAAAGCATGATTTTCCACCAAACTTTAATGAAGTACACACCCGCCGTAAACTCGAAATCTCAGTATGAAAGTGTTAGTAGCTCAATTTCATCACAAAAAAACCCACGCTTGTATCTAACTTGAACAGCCATGCTGCAGTGGTTACAGAAACTATTAGCTGACTGCAATAAATAGTGATACAGATCCAGGGAATGAAATTTTAAAAAACAAAGGATCTGGGCTGCTAATGCTCACACAGAAATAATGTACTGTTTTATTGGTTTGACTCAGTACTGCTGTTCTGTAACCCCTGAATAAATTACTGACACTTATATGATGCTAGCCTTCATTTATTCTCCGTCTGGGCAATTAGCACTAATTGTTATACCAGTGAAGGGCAAGGAAGCCATGGTTTGTGTGACACCAGATAGCTGTTCAAAGACACACAGAGGCACAACCCAGCTGCGTACCTTGAGTCAAACAGGGTCCCGTCTAAGAAGGTTCCATTGTAATGGTATCGTACGAAGTCAGACACCTGGACTGTCCGGGGACACTTCTCAGGCTTGAAGTAAGTCTGGACCTGCACTTCGTCCTCCGAGTTCCAGAGGTCGATCAGAAGCACATCGAAATGGAGCACAGCGTTGGGGGGTATCACACCCGCTGCAAAACCAGACCAACACAACCGGCTCCATCTCCCCTTTTCTACAGGACAGCAGAGAGAAGGGAACCAACCTACTCACTCCCTACATAAAATCCATGATGTACAACTTACTCTTTCCTGCGCTCATATCCTCCTGTCCCCTTGTCACTGCTGCAGCTACAAAGCAGGGGGGCAGGAGGGTGGAAATCTGGCAGCATGAACCATTATCAAACATATCTGTCAGGCAAACTGCATATGACAAATCATATGAAGAGCGGCTGAAGGAGCTGGGACTGTTTAGTTTGAGGAAGAGAAGGCTGAGGGGAGACCTCATCACTCTCTACAACTACTTGAAAGGACACTGTAGAGAGGTTGGTGCTGGTCTCTTCTCACAGGTAATTAATGACAGAACAAGAGGGAACGGCTTCAAGCTCCAACAGGGGAGGTTTAGACTGAACATTAGGAAGGAATTTTTCCCAGAAAAAGTGGTCGGGCATTGGAAGAGGCTGCCCAGGGAGGTGGTTGAGTCACCATCCCTGGCTGTGTTTAAGGGACGTTTAGATGCAGTGCTGAGGGACATGGTGTAGGGGAGGACTTTGTAGAGTAGGGGAGATGGTTGGACTCGATGATCCCAAGGGTCTCTTCCAACCTGAATGATTCTATGATTTGTTGCCTCTGAAGCTGCAGGGCAAAGCTGCTCTTGGCACCAACAAGACCCTCTGCAGCACTGCAATGCCAAACCAGCAATTATCTCACAGCCAGGTAGGTACAAATAAATAGTTAGCTTTAGTAGCAAGGTTGGTTCACTGAAGGCCCTCTATAGCCAACTGCAGTCAGCTGCAGTCAGGTGCAGTCAACAGCTCTTCCTCCAGCAGGCAGAGGGAGCCTGGAGTGATCCACTCGGCTGCAGGCTCCACAAACACACCGAGTGGGGCAGAACCCCTCTGAGATTCACCACTTGCAGTTTCTACCCCTTCTCTCCTGTGATTCCATTCTCTGTCCGCCCTGCTCGATCGCTGCCACAGCTCTGGGCTGCCCGGGGCGGTACTTACCGACCCCCTCGCTCCCGTAGGCAAGATTGGGGGGGATCATCACCAACCGCCGCTCGTTCACGCACATGCCCACCAGAGCTTTGTCCATGCCAGCAATAAGCTGGCCTTTCCCCACGAACACGTTGAATGTGGATCCTCTGTCATAGCTAAAAGGGGGAGAGCAGGCAAAAATGTTAGCGGTTCATTCACCCACAGTTCCACTCTTTTTTTTGGAAGTTTAACAGTAACCCTGCCCCCCACCTTGCCCTGTCAGCGTAATTTTATTGCAAGACAGCTGCTAAGAGAAGGGACAAATCTAAATGTTTCTGAGTCTTCAACCCAGCTCTCCTTCTGGTCACTGCTCACCATCCACCCTCAGTCAGTTCACAGACGACACCAAGTTGGGTGGGAGTGTTGATCTGCTGGAGGGTAGAAAGACTTTGCAAAGGGATCTGGAGAGGCTGGATGGATGGGCCGAGGCCAATGGGATGACGTTCACCATGGCCAAGTGCCGGGCCCTGCCCTTGGCAGCTCCAGGCTGGGGGCAGAGTGGCTGGAGCTGCCTGGCAGAAAAGGACCTGGGGGTGTTGGTGGCCTGTGGGCTGAAGATGAGCCAGCAGTGTGCCCAGGTGGCCAAGAAGGCCACCAGCATCCTGGCCTGTGTCAGGAACAGCGTGCCGAGTAGGGCCCGAGAGGTGATTGTCCCCCTGTACTCAGCACTGGTGAGGCCTCACCTCGAGGGCTGTGTCCAGTTTTGGGCCCCTTCCCACAAAAAAGCCATTGAGGGGCTGGAGCGGGTCCAGAGAAGGGCAAGGGAGCTGGTGAGGGGTCTGGAGCACAAGTCTTGTGAGGAGAGGCTGAGGGAGCTGGGGGTGTTGAGCCTGGAGAAAAGGAGGCTGAGGGGAGACCTTCTGGCTCTCTCCAACTCCCTGAAAGGAGGGTGTAGCCAGGGGGGGTCGGTCTCTTCTCCCAAGGAACAGGCCATGGGACAAGAGGAAATGGCCTCAAGTTGTCCCAGGGGAGGTTCAGATTCAAGATTAGGGAAAATGTTTCGGTGGAAAGGGTTCTTAAGCCTTGGACTGGGCTGCCCAGGGCAGTGGTTGAGGCCCCATCCCTGGAGGGGTTTAAAAGCCAGGTTGACCTAGTGCTTAGAGACATGGTTTGGTGATGGTTTTGATCAGAGTGAGGTTGATGGTTGGACTCAATGATCTGAAAGGTCCCTCCCAACCTGGACAATTCTATGATTCTGTGGAATGCATCTGGCAGTGTGCGATGGGTACTGCAGGCTCCCAAAGCCCCTAACTAAACTAAAAAGGGCTAATTTACACACAATACAGCAGCACTAACACTATAAACAGTAAAACTACGGATGAGAAAGAAAAAACTACACACTTTTCCAAGAGAGGAAAGGCTGGCTGCTCCCACAGCAGGATGTCAGCATACTGACTGGGGAGTAACACCATAAAAATATTACACGAGATCGATCAACTTTATGATGTGAGACATCACAGCTGAGGAGTCTCTGTGGGAGAAGAGGAAAGGGAAGAGGATGCCTTTTGGAATAATATTTTTGAGATTTGCCAATTGGTTATTTAGTTTCTCCAACTGGTTACTTATTTTCTTCTCCACTTTCTCAGCTCTCATTTCATTCATACTTAAATGGGAAAAAATAGAGACATGCTTTAAACAGATCAAGAATCAAGAGAGGTAACTAAATGATCTTCCACCAGAATGACTACAGGAACATTAGAAAGGTAAAAGAAGTGATGTTTAAATGATAGTAGTTTTCCAGAGTGCAGAGAGAGCAGTGGTGTTCCCACAGCAGAACACTAGCACTGGCTTATGCCGTTAGTTTGACCACCTTAAATCCACACGACCCCACTTCACCGGGCCTGAAATACTGCTATTTAATTTTTTTTAAGCAATGGGTAAACATACAGCAGGAAGCATTTCAAAAGCTTCACTCCTATTTTTAAATTTTTACTGCTTCCATTTTCTCAAATTCCTTTTAGAACTTAACGGATTTCTTTTCCGGATAGAAGGCACCACTGGAAAAAATAATTAAAAAAAAAAAAAAAAAGCTTGTGCTTCTTTGTCTGCTAAAATATTCAGGAAAGCTGCCAGTAGCAAGATATCACTGGGGAAATGATGTCAAACTTTCCTTCGAAGACTATACACATCACTTCCACAACACACTGAGCCTCCTAACAGCCCCAGAGCCTCCAATCCCTCAAATATTTCACTGAGTGATCTCTCTGTTTGCTCCATCTTTTTTTGTTGTTGTTTAGTTGGGTTTTTTTAATCTGGCAAACATTTCCCTTAAAGTAGGCAACCTTCTCTACAGAGCATTCACTCTCAGTTGCACAAATATGCCTACTCCCCAGGCATGGACGGAAAATATTTCAATTAGCTCCTGACAAATTCTTTTATACACACAAAACCACAACGAAGATGTTAAGACTAACAAAATAATAGGTTCTAAGAACCCCCCAAAAGTGGTACTTTGCAGCAATTGACAAAGCTTGGCAATACATTGCGGGGGTTGGGGGGGACACGACTATACTTAAAAACAAAAGAGCTTTTTTCCTTGCCAAAAATAAACCTACGATTACGAACGCATTGATGCTCAGCACAGAACTGAACACAGCAGTCAAGGGATCACGCAGCTCTGCAGATTTCTTAAAACTAATCACAAATAGTTTCTCTTGGAGGAATTCACCAAATTCACAGCAGATGACCAGGCAAGTCAATTCAGACTTAACAATGCAAATACTGATGGGGAAAAAAAGAAAAATAAACAGGCACATTAGTTAATTTATGTGACACAGTCATGGTTACGAGGACTCTCGGCAGCCCGTTAATGGGAAGAGCTGTGTCACTACCTGCTACATGGAAATACAGAAAAAACATTTTAAACCTCAAGAACATTTTCAGCAGCTGAAGAAGGAATGAAGTCAAATTGCCCCTGGTTCAGCACCTGCAGTATTTTCTAGACCCATTTCATAGTGGTGTTTGACTAAACTGCACTTTCATAAACTTAAAGAAACAAAACCAGGTAGCAACCCTTGACAGGTTAAAAAATAGGCATTCCAATAGGTTAATTTAAATCCAAATTGACTATCTTTAACTTGTCTGCAGTGAACACTGAAGATTTCATGACAAATACAGCAAAATATTTCTTCAATTAACCTACAGAACACAAACACCTCCTAATTATCCATTTTCTTAACATGTAAGATCACTGACACCAATCTTAAAAAAAAAGACCATTGTTAGCGAATAACAAAAAAGTTTGTCAACAGGACCTGCCACCTAGGAAAAAAAACCCCAAGATGAACACACCTGACTTTTTACACCCTTTAGAAATGAAGACAGCCATACAAATACCCAAGTTAGATTAGACTATCATCGTTATTATTTATTTACTGGTATTTAGGGGATGTAAAGCCACAAACACACAGTTCTGCACAGCTTGTTCCTGCCCCAAGCAATTCAGAGACAAATCCCACCTTGGAATGAAAGGAGAGCCAGCCCCCGAGCAGCCCCTCCGGGAGCTCTGCCTGGGCTTTGCAGAACTTTGTGGGGTCGAGCCCCAGGGCCCCCCTGCAGGGATGGGGCAGCAGGGCTGGCTTCCCCATGGTTTTCACACTTGGAAATCCAGCTGTGAGGGCACTGCCCTTGGGCTTCCTCACATCCCCAGCTCGGACTTATTTCCCGAGGCTGTCGGCTGCCGATGAATTCACGGTCCTGCCGGTGCTTTGTCACCAAGACTGCACCAACAGCGTGGTGGAGGCACCCAAACCACCCTGTCCCTCCCTTTGTCCAGGGAAGTGTCACCGCCGGAGCACGGGAGCCCAGTCCCCTCCCGAGGAAGAGCTGAACTTGTTCTGAAAGACAGCTCTTTCCCCCGGGGCTACAGATTTCCCTTGAAGCACAGGGCAGATTACCAGGATTTACTGAAAACACATTTTGGTTTTTTCACCCCTAATGCCGCTTTGATCAGTGGTGATGAATTAGGCAAGAAAAAACAAATAAGCCGTCAGCAGCATCAGCATCCTTCCCGATCTCCTGACCCCAGCATTTAGGCTTCCTGATCCCAAAATAACAGCAGGAAAGTTGCTGGGCGCTTCACGGCGCATCGGTCACATTTACTCAGCGGCAACTTATCCAAAAATTTCTGTGGAAGCACAGCCTGGTAATTCCTATATTTTTGGCAAACACGATGGTTCAGAAATGTTTGCGTTCGAGTGGGTTTGAGCCCAGAGGAGACACGGGAACCGTATGAAGGAAACGGGCAGGAAATCACTAACAGCACAGGCTCCTGTTTACCAGGCTAACCCAACACCCCGCGGTCGTCCCGCTCCCAGCAGAAACCTCCTGCTCAGCCCTTTGGAGCAGCTGCTGGAAGAACGTGGTGGGGAATCCATCAGGGCTCACCAACTATTGCAAACTGGAGCCAGCCACCCCAGAGGTATTGTCCCCAGCCCCCACACCTCAGCCCTTTGCCTCGTCATGTTTCAAAGACATCTTCCCATGGTGGCCTGTACATCCTGTGTTCTTGCTCATGTGGCATTGTCCAGCTTGCCAGCAAACTTACAGCTGGTCACCCCAAAAGGGCTCAAGGGCCACAGCCAGAATCATAGAACTGTCCAGGTTGGGAGGGACCTTTCAGATCATTGAGTCCAACCATCAACCTCACTCTGATCAAAACCATCACCAAACCATGTCTCTAAGCACTAGGTCAAACCGGCTTTTCAATCCCTCCAGGGATGAGGCCTCAACCACTGCCCGGGGCAGCCCAGGCCAAGGCTTAAGAAACCTTTCCATGGAAACACTTTCCTAATCTCCAATCTGAACCTCCCCTGGGGCAACTTGAGGCCATTTTCTCTTGTCCCATGGCCTGTTCCTTGGGAGAAGAGACCGACCCCCCCCTGGCTACACCCTCCTTTCAGGGAGTTGGAGAGAGCCAGAAGGTCTCCCCTCAGCCTCCTTTTCTCCAGGCTCAACACCCCCAGCTCCCTCAGCCTCTCCTCACAAGACTTGTGCTCCAGACCCCTCACCAGCTCCCTTGCCCTTCTCTGGACCCGCTCCAGCCCTTCAAGGTCTTTTTTGTGGGAAGGGGCCCAAAACTGGACACAGCCCTCGAGGTGGGGCCTCCCCAGTGCCCAGTCCAGGGGGACCAGCACCTCCCGAGTCCTCCTCCCCACGCTGTTCCTGACACAGCCCAGGATGCTGGTGGCCTTCTTGGCCACCTGGGCACACTGCTGGCTCATCTTCAGCCCACAGGCGACCAACACCCCCAGATCTTTTTCTGCCAGGCAGCTCCAGCCACTCTGCCCCCAGCCTGGAGCGCTGCAGGGGGTTGGTGGGACCCAAGGGCAGGACCCGGCACTTGCCCTTGATGAACCAGAACAAGCGACAGGACCCGAACGGCCGCCTCCCCCCTGCACCACCATCTCCGAGCACCCCCACAACACCCTGATGCCCCCCCCCGCAAAGAGCACCCCCAGAGGAACCGAGGGGCTGGAGAGAGGCACCCCGGGTGTGGGGGTGGCCCTCCCGGCCCCCCAGGCGCCCCCCACGAAGCAGACCTGGAGTCGAAGCGGGGACCCGAACGGCCGCCTCCCCCCTGCACCACCATCTCCGAGCACCCCCACAACACCCTGATGCCCCCCCCGCAAAGAGCCCCCCCAGAGGAACCGAGGGGCTGGAGAGAGGCACCCCGGGTGTGGGGGTGGCCCTCCCGGCCCCCCAGGCGCCCCCCACGAAGCAGACCTGGAGTCGAAGCGGGTGCCGTCGGGGAAGGCGCCCAGGTAATGGTACCGCACGAAGTCCCCGGGCCGCACGGCCCGCGGGCAGCTCTCGGGGACGAAGCGCCGCTCGACGCGGAGGTCGGTGCCGTCCCAGGGGGGCTCGGCCGCCGGTACCGGCGGGGCCTGACAGGCCGCCCAGCTCACCAGCAGCGCCGGCAGCAGCAGCGACCCGCAGCCCGGGCCCCGGGGCCGCCGCACCGCCGCAGGCCCCGCCATGGAGGGCCGCAGGGTGGGAGCCGGCGGGGATGGAAGGAAGGAGGGAAGGAGGGA
>NW_015090914.1:1271900-1293529 GCF_001431845.1 Calidris pugnax | reverse complement strand
ACTGGGAGTCAGAACCCCCTGCCAGGCCATGGAGTCCACTGGGTCGGAAGGGACATTGAAGATGGTTGAGGCACAGAATCACAGACTCTCCTAGGTTGGAAGGGAGCTTAAAGATCATCGTGTCCAACCGTCAACCTAATTTTGACAGAAATAGACACCCACCCAACAAACAAAAAGCGACACCACCATTAGCGCAACCCTGCCAAATCCACCACTACCCCGCGTCCCTCAGCACCACCTCTGCCCGTCACAGCATCACTGAACCACTGAATCGCCGAGGTTGGAAGGGACCTTTCAGATCATCTAGTCCAACCATCAACCTAACTCTAATTAAAAAAAAACAACAAAAAACCCCCAAAACAAAACACTAAAACATATTCCTGAGCACTAGGGCAACCCGGCTTTTCAATCCCTCCAGGGATGGGGCCTCAACCCCTTCCCTAGGTACCCCATTACCAATGTGCAACAACCCTTTCTGTGGAAACATTTTCCCTAATCTCCAATCTGAACCTCCCCTGGAACAAATTGAGGCCATTTCCTCTTGTCTCATCATCTGAGACTTGGGAGTAGAAACCAACCTCCCTTCGGGTCATTGTAGAGAGCGATATGGTCTCCCCTCAGCCTCCGTTTCTCCAGACTGAACAACCCCAGCTCCCTCAGCCTCTCCTCATAAGATTTATTCTCCAGACCCACCCTGGCTGGTGAGCCAGCTTTGTTGCCCATCCTTTAAATACCTCCAGGGATGGCGATTCCACCCCTTCCCTGGTGTTAGGTCCTGGTCCTGTTGTTGGTCCACGAGGGGTTCATAATGATTACGAGTTCTCACACCTGGGCAGCATGTCCCAATGATTGATAACCCTTTTGGCGAACAAATTTTCCCTAATATCCAATATAAACCTGCCCTTGAAGGGAAGGTCTTGAGGCCGCAACTTGAAGCTGTTTCCTATCACAGAATCAGGGAATTGTGGGAGTTGGAAGGGACCTCTAGAGCCCATCCAGTCCAACTCCCCTGCCAAAGCAGGGCTGCCCAGAGCACATCACTCAGGAGCATCCAGGTGGGGCTTGAAGATCTCCAGAGAAGGGGACTCCACACCCTCCCTGGGCAGCCTCTTCCAGGGCTCTGCCACCCTCACCCCAAAGAAGTTCTTCCTCACATTGGAGTGGAACTTCCCATGGTCCAGCCATTTTAGATTGAGCCTCCAAAGGTACAAGTTTGTGGTGGCATCTACTGCTTGACGCACACCAGTACTGCCACTGGTGTTTGCAGCACCCTGTCAGGGAAGCTTTGCAAATGACGGAGGAAAAAATGAGCCGACAAGCACCCAGTAAAACACCACCATCCAAGAGGACCCACCATCCCAGTTGGCCAGTTATCATCTTCTCCTCTCCCTCTGATCTTGCATGCACTTGGCGAGGAGGAATTTAAGATTTCTTTTCCATTCTTCCAACTGGTTTTGGTGAAGAAGCATGAAAAAAGCTAAGTATCTACGTGAAGCATCAAGCCCCAAGTAAGGTGAAGTTAAGTAATGCCACATTTTTGAAAAGCCGTGAATTTTATGGCAGCAGGTTTGGGGCAACTGGTTGGAAATGCAGGGCACACCTAGGAATATAATTTATTTAAGAAACGATAGGATTTAAGAAATGATAGGATTTTGTTATTGACAAACTATTAAAGAAGCACAACTCATGCCCAGGTGGGCTGCTTGTGAATAGAAACCACTGAACCCAGGGCAGCTGGCATGGTGATAAACGCCTGAGCATCACCGTTGGGGAGGTGACAGCCCATGGGCCCCACTCTTTGTGCATCCCCCCCAGCTGTGTCACCCCAGCAAGAGAAGGGATGCAGCCAAATCTAATGCTTTTAAAGTGCTTTCAAAAACGCTCTCATATAATACCGATGTATTGCAAGGAAATGGCTGCTGCTCGATGACCTAACCGGTGAAAAAAGTTAGAAACCCAGGCAGCTATTTAAAGATAACCAGATCTGCGGGTACAAATCACATCCTCTTTCCAACAACAGCCACGCTGCACGTTCCAAATCAGCCCTGCAAAGTGTTCTTTAAACAGGCCTTGTAAATTGTTTGGCAGTTGCCTAGATTTAAACAGCTTATTTTGATGTTGGTTTGTATGGACACGCTTTGTTTTCCTAAAGAGAACTCATAGCTCACCATTGGAGTATGTTGACACAACCAACCTAAAGATAACGCTTACCCTGTGTTTGGCACTTCTTTTTGCCAGGCAGTGACACAGTTTTTATTTATGCCCATTAATTTAAGAAGTTCTGTATTTTCAAAACAATTCCTTGGACTCTTTACTGTTTATGCAGTTCTGCCCTCATTACTCATCACCTCTGTCAATAACAGTTCTCCACTTCTGATGGAAATACCATCTCCCCAAGACTGCTGGAGGTTTTACCTGTTTTATTAACCCCTGAAGGAGCCCCATGCCTGTTCTGTGTGACCAGACCTGCTGCTTCAGGCCTCTGCTCCAGTCGCCCTGCGGCTGATGCACCATCTGCATCCCCGTCAGCACGCACAGAGATGAAGATAGTTGTCAGCAAGGAAGCCACATTTGCTTTCTGTCCTCCTAGTTGTGTTCAGGGAGCACAAAGGCAGCAGAATGCAAAAGCTGCCCAGCATTTTCCTTAGAAATGTCATTGTTTAACATTCTTCTATTTTTTCGAAGCACGCACACGCACAAAAAACCAAATTCTTATTTATGTGTCAGTGTGTTTGAACACTACCCCAGCTTCCCGAGAAGAATTTTGGGGATGCTGATTGCTATCAGATCGCCTGTTCTTCAGACAGCCCCAAACACAGCAATGACTAATGCCCTGTGAGCAGAGGATGAGCACAGACATGCCCAAAGCTCCCAGAGAAGCTGAGCCTGGAGGGACCAGGCTTAAAACCACAGTCCAGCTAAGGTCCATTCTCTCTCTGAAAGCCTAGCTTTCAGGAATGTCACAGGTCAGACACTGAATGTGGATTAAGGAGCTGGGATTGGTGCCTTTGCACCTCCTTTTGGAGGATGCTATGTGCCTCACGTAATGTTCAAAGGGCTGCAGTTCTGGCTTTGGGCTGTGCCATATCAGACTAAAATATATCTCAAGGATTTGATGCTGTTTCCAAATCTTTCAAAGGGCAAGGAAGTAAAACGCCGGCTCCCGTTCTCTAGCTGGGCATCACAGCAGCGTTACTACTGGAGCTCGTCTAACAGAGGAGAAACTCAAGAGCTCAAGTGCCAAGAAGGTAGATACAAATCATGGCACAAATCATGTCTCAGAAGCACCGGGGAAAGCTGAGGAACATGCTGATGAGTCATTTCACATGCAGATTAATTTATGGTAACATGGGAAAAGGAACTAAAGCCTCAGCTTGAGTCTGAGGTAGGCGAGAGACCACTCGTGTAACTTGGGATGCTGGTTTGCTCCTCGGAATGTGCTGGGAGGCAAGTGCCAGGCAGTCATGGCACGGGGGGGGCCTAATGCAAATTAAAATGTTTGCAACACATTCGGTCACATAAGAATAGGAGAGGTTGTGACTAGTGAAATATTCTGCTGAGTAGCCGTGTGCCTTACCCAGTACTTAACCACTAACCCTTCTCAATTACCCATCAGATAGCTAAGATTATAGGCCTGAAGGTTCAGCCCCTGGATGCCTGAAGTATGCATTGTGTCTTGATACGGGGGTTTTCTAAAAAGGCAGCATGCTGAGACAGAAAAATATAGAGTGGATTTACAATATTTTCTAAATACCCTATCAATTATAGATCAAGAAAAACAGAGGTAGTCCTTTTATAGTAACAAAGAATCTTTCATATGCTGCAGCTTGCAGATATCCCGAAATCATGGCAGGCAAACTTAGAGAGAACTCAGACACTGGAAGTAAAAAAGTGAGAGTAATGGGAAACACAGCTTGAACTGATATAAAATTCAGTTTAAAAAAAAAAATCCAATCTGCTTTTAATCAGTAGGTAATATTCAGAAAGATCACAGTGCAGTGATGGGTTTGGCATAGCCCAAGGGGGAATTGTGTGAAGGGATCCTGGATTATTTTTACCTTCTGCAGTTTGCCACAGCTGTTCTCCCTGCTATGTACTCTCTTTCAAACTCCTAAGAAGCTCTTTAGAGAATAGTTTTGGGTTACAACTAATGTGAAAGAACCATAGTGCTCTCTCTGCTCAGCTGAATTTCAAGTAAGGAAAAGAAAAACCTCAATTATAACTCAATGCTGATTTCTACTTCTAAGGATCTGAAAAGTCCGTGGAGATCTTTCAAACAACCACAGAAGCACTGTGCATCAACACTGGCTTTAAGTCTTAGGTATGGCTAAAGCAGAACTATAAAACATTTTCAGTAAGTACTGGTTTTAGGAAACAGCATTTTGAAGTAATGCTTTTTTTTTTTTTTTTAATGCAGCTACATGATAAATTCAGAGCACCTGGAACATGAAATAGCTCTTTGTACCCCAAATATTTTAACATAAATTCTATCTATTAATTATGTGTCATTTACTGTCAGTGGTGTGACTCCTGAGGGACTGTCATGACCCTAAGTGCCTTTGGTGACCAAAGTGACCCAGGTGACCTGGGCTTCTTCCTTGGCAGGCCATGAGAGATACTGTGACGTGGAGCTCTTTTCTCTTCACAGAGAGCCATGCTGGACTGAGCTGCCAACTCCACTGGCTATTTAACATGCAGATTTTATTCTGATTTATTACTGGCAGAGGTTTAGCAGTAAACACAAAAGCGTGCAGAGCATGAGGGAATGAGGGAAATGGGTACATTTTAAATTGCTGATACTGTAGGTAAATTTTACTTACTCTGATTCATCCTCAGTTTATCTCTACTCCACCCACTACAGATGTTCTAGTGAAAGTCAAACAAGTGCCAGGAGAAAGTCTTGACTTGCCCCCAGGTACTCTGCAGCTCCCCTGTTGGAGGTCACGGCCATAATGAGATACACCAAGAGGACTGTCTTAATTAGTGTTTATCAGCCCATCATTCTGCACGTGTCGTGGCAAATCATTATCCAAGTGATTTAGCAAATCTGGCTCATTTTGGCAGAGGCAGGCGAGACAGCACTGCCAAAGGCCAGCAGAGCTGAGGCAGTAGCTCCCCACAGCCAGCCCCAAGGACAGAGGACGTTTGACCACCCTCCTCCTCCACCAGCACCACTGCTCTTTGTAAGGTGAAAGGCTGCCAAAAGCATACCCCTGGATGGCACGCTTTCGAGGCATCGCTCACGCCTCCTCTCGTGTTTGCGTTGCAGCTGGGGTAGTCTGTATGTTAGCAGAAGGGAACAAATAATTGTAGGAAGCCAACTCTGGGACAAACGACTCCTAATTACGCTAAGAGCAATGGTGCTGGTCTTGGTGTAGATGTGCCAGTGTAAAACTGCAGAAAAACTACCCTATGCATGTAGTTTTTCCTACTGTTTCTCACAACTTTATATATTTTTTAAATTTTGTATTTAACTTTCCATTCGAGGTTTATGCATTTATCAGGCAATATATATGTGTATGTATTAAATATGAAAATGCCATTACAGAATCACAGAATCACAGAATTATCTAGGCTGGAAGAGACCCTCGGGATCATCGAGTCCAGCCATCGACCCTACTCTAAAGTTCTCCCCTACACCATATCCCCCAACACCACTCTTAAACGACTCTTAAACACATCCAGGGATGGGGACTCAGCCACCTCCCTGGGCAGCCTATTCCAATGCCTGACCACTCTCTCTGTGAAGAATTACCATAATTTCACAAAAAGGAAGGGGTTTTTTCCCTTGAAAATAGAGATCACAGAGGTTAAATCTCACTTTTTCAGAAATGCTGAAATTTCAATGTAAGTATCAGTTATGAGATTTTCAGAAAAGTTCATCTATGGAGGGGCTAAAATTTTAAAAATCTGGCCACAAGTGACATACCTCATGTAACATAAGTAGCCGGAGACAAAATGGGAAACGTGTTGCATAACAGATAATTAGCACTCATGTGAACTAAAGCATGTTCTAAATACATTGCAGGTACCCACAAAGTCAGAGAATGGCTTTGAAACAGTGGAGCGCTTATGCTAAGCCACAGGAATCCCTGTATGTGCCCAATGAAGGAGAGATGTGGTGAAGCCACAGGTTTTCAGTCTGTGGATGCCTCCAGGATCCCGCAGGAGCAGTAAGGAAGCCTGCTATATGGTGACCTAAATCCCCAGTGAGTGGGGGTTTGCATCTGTAATGGAAAAGATCTACTCCACACCAAAAAAAAAAAACCAAACACAAAAAATCTGTGAGCTAAATTTCAGCTTTCTGCTGTACAGAATTGGGAAAATAGTGAGTCTCACTGAACTTCCCTATGCAGCGTGCACAATCTCAAAACGGTGTTGCTCAGCCTGCGCAGAAATGAGTGGTTCCTGCAACAAGGACCCCCCTGGTTTTCTTGAATGCATTAAAAACCACTACAACCCCCAAATTGCTGATAGTTTGCCTATAGAAAGCGTCTCCACTGAATCAAAAGGGAGGGCAGAAGCATTACACGTTTATGGGAAGACTCAAAAGCTTCTCAAGAAGCAGCGTGGACACGAAGGTCTGACAAGCAAATGGTGACAACCGGGTGACTAATTTATCACGCCGGAGTTCTATCACTCCTCATCTGTGCTCTGTCTTGCTGGAACTGTTGTGGCTCTATAATTAAAAATAATAATGTTTCGTTCCAACATTCTTTTAAACAAAGCTGCCTTAATAAAGTCGGTTTGTAAATTAGGTGTGGACTGCAACTTCTGCCCAGAAAGACAGAACCCTTTTATCCAAGCTCCAGTCGACCCTCCGCCCCCACGTCCCCCTGTCCCTCCCCGTGGCATGTTCCCTGGGAAATGCCTTCTGGAGGCCGTACGTGCTGGCAAGAGAGGGGGAAGCGGTTCCTCTGCAAACAGAGTTGGCACAAACTAAACTCTGCAAACTTTCCTGAAATGTTAAGAGTGTCTGTTCTTCCCCAGCTCAAACCAGCCTGCATTTGGAAGCGAGCGCGTTGCTCGCCTCCCCCGGGGAGAAAGGATTATGTGCAGAGGTGATGCGAAAGGAGGAGGCAAGTCAGGTCAGTCACTGCTCCGCACGCCAGCGCCCGAGCCAGCGGGACACAGAACACCCTGTTCTTCCTCCCCTCCACCATTAATATCATCTCTGCATCCCCTGGGACCTGCCCACACGTAGGTGTTACACAGCAGCGCCCGCCGCTCTCACCACTGCTGGAGCCAGCCACGCAGGTGCTTCTTAGGAGTCCAGGGCAGGGAGGCCACTGCAGTAATCTCCACTGGTTAGTAACTGCAGTAATCTCCACTGGTTAGTAACTGCAGTAATCTCCACTAGTTAGTAACTGCAGTAACCTCTGCTAGTTAGTAACTGCAGTAATCTCCACTGGTTAGTAACTGCAATAATCTCTGCTAGTTAGTAACTGCAATAATGTCTGCTAGTTAGTAACTGCAATAATATCCACTAGTTAGCAACTGCAATAATCTCTGCCAGTTGGTAACTGCAATAATCTCCACTAGTTAGTAACTGCAGTAATCTCTGCCAGTTGGTAACTGCAATAATCTCCACTAGTTAGTAACTGCAGTAATCTCTGCCAGTTGGTAACTGCAATAATCTCCACTAGTTAGTAACTGCAGTAATCTCTGCCGGTTAGTAACTGCAATAATCTCCACTAGTTAGTAACTGCAGTAATCTCTGCCGGTTAGTAACTGCAGTAATCTCTGCTACTTAGTAACTGCAATAATCTCCATTAGTTAGTAACTGCAATAATCTCCGCTGGTTAGTAACTGCAGTAATCTCTGCTACTTAGTAACTGCAATAATCTCCATTAGTTAGTAACTGCAGTAATCTCTGCTGGTTAGTTACTGCAATAATCTCCGCTAGTTAGTTAGTAACTGCAGTAATCTCCACTAGTTAGTAACTGCAATAATCTCCACTAGTTAGTAAGGATTTAGTGACTCTTGCATGAGTTTTTATTTGCATGTTGCATCCTGACAGAGGAGAGCTGTGTTTAGACATGGATTTGACAATTCACTTTCCTACAGATTTCAGTGTTTCGGGAACAGACTCACACAGACTCATGGGATGCCAATTGCATTTCTGAATTTATTTTTTTAATAGAGAGGAGTCCATCTGAGGAGCAACTCCTCAGGGTAATACTCCACTAACCTCTTTCAGACACCCGATCTGTGTGCCAAAGGGTGGTTTTAGGCCCAGGCATAGAGAATTTGGTGCTTTCACATCACACAACCATTGTCAGGTGTTTGCATCGAGCTGGTGAGATCACACCGAGTGCTGGGCACACTCTGATCCCATTCCTGCTTTGGTGGGCTGTTGCAGAACAGGTCGCAGCCTTTGTTGCCTGCCTTCTACATCAGTTGTTGCAGCCAAGTTTTGTCTGTCTATCCTGATGTCGAGGGTCCAGAACCAACATCCCATGCAAACTACACGGGCTAAAGAAACACTCCGCAAACATAAAGCCAATAATTAAAGCCTTAGCAAATGAAAGAGGAGTTATGATTCCAGTCACAATCGTGCTAAGATATATAGTCCAAATTAGCCAATTATTGCAGCTCATTCAATAACAATATAATTAAAACGACTGTACACAAATTTAATATTATCCATGCCTTTCTCTAGTATCAAGCTCACCCTTCCACTGGGGTCAAAAGTCAATAACACTGGTCTTTAGAAAAAGCAAAGGTTGGGCACGGTAAGTTGTCAGCATCCCAAGTGCTTTGCGATGATGACAGTGCTAACATCTATGATTCCTTCTTCCTCTTTGCCAGGAGGAGAATGATGTTCTGCATTTCTTCCTCCTCACTTTAGGTTGCTTGAGGGCATCTTTATATGTTTGCTGACAGTCTGTTAACTTGTTCTTTTCTTTGTTGGCTCACAGTTCCGTGTTACAACTCAGTTTATTGCACGTTATAGGTTTTACTTATGTTGCAGACTTGTTCTTTGTTCTATTTGTTAACCCACAAAACCAATTGACTCAACTTCTATGTCTTCATTTTTTTTAGTGACCTGTGCTTGACAGTTTGTGGTTTGTATTTACAGTCCCAAGGACTCTGTTATTGCCCTGTGCTCGAATTTTCAAGGCCTCCACTGTTATCTTGTATTTTGGGAGGCCCAAAAAGCCCTGTTTTTTTTCCCCACAGTCTTCAGGCTGTAGTTTCCAGATAATTTAACTAATGCTTTATTAACACAGTCTTAACACCTGCAGCCAACATCTACTTGTTTTGGCATCAATCACTGGCACATATTGTTAAGATTACTTTATAACTGGGAAGAACACCCCTCATTTCTTAGTTTATTCAAGCATAACCAAAAAGCACCGCACATGGCTGGCAGGAAAATGCCCTATTAGAGAATGCTAAATTGTTGGGGTTTTTTTTAACACTCCACAAATGACATATAAGAGCATAGGCCATGCACAAATCTGCCCAGATACAGACTGGACTGGGGAAGAATGTGTTTTCTGTATCTATAATGATATATCTATCCTTCCATTTCTAAATCTAAGTAACTATGGATGACATAGCAAAAGTAACTATGAGGGAGTGTTACTGGGTGTCATTCACAACAAAACTAGCATCAGGGAACAAAAATATAGGGGCTCGCAGCCCACTGTTGGAAAACGTGATCTTCATGTGGTTGGCATGAGTTTCAACAGTCCAATACCAGAATTCCTTTCTCATTTCTCCTAGAGACACCCTTGGGTCAACTTGCATTCATTTCTTCTTCTTCACTTCCATTCATTTCTTTTCAGCTACCTAGAAAGAAGCTCCTGGTAACTTGACATATGGGAAGTACGTTAAGCTTAAAGACCTGCAAACTTTGGATAGCTTTGAAAAAAAAAACCAACTACGGGTAAGTGGGAACAGCTGTTTTGCATGGAACTAACAGATCAGCTATTTTAACAAGAGAAAGTCATCTTCCTGCTTAAGAGGTGGCAAGCACAACCAAGAATCTTTGCCTTAAACTTTTTAGATTGCATTTTTCATCACTTTATTTCCATAGTTTCTGTGAGCCACTAATAAACACTGGAGCCTTTTTAGGCAACTGAACCAGTGTTCTGCTGGAAAGTTGGCAACTCAGAGAGGACATACCAAGGGCAGATGCTGGCACTGAGACTGAATTTGTCTATTTTACTTGATACGCCGGGCATTATTTAAATGGGAACTGTTTGATCAGTCACTATTTTATGGAGGTAAATTTCAGGAAAGGAATCTGCTTTTGCAAGGGAAAAGTTCTTGCAAATTGATCACTGATACAAGAATATAGCCAAAGCTCAGAAGGAGGAATTTCCTGCAGCTATGAAAAAAATAAACCTGGCTACCAGGCAAAGAATCTAGCCTTGATCCCTACTAAGTCGGCAGCAAGACTCCTGCCAGCTTTGATGACGCTAAGACTATAGCCCATAGGGGTTAAGCAGCAGAATATATATAGATTTAATACACGAGGAACCTCCAATTTGGAATAATTATCATCCCTTTAATAAGGGGTTCAAGTTGCAGCGCTCATGACTCAACCTCTCATCTGTCAAAAACAGATAAATAGATAATTATGTATTTCATTGCATCTGCCTGTTTCTTATGAAACCAAAGTCCTGCCCACTCAGCTCAGGCACAAGCAATCCCAGAAAGGATGGTACGTTTTGTAAGAAGCTGGGAGACTGTCCAAGGGTTGGCAGCCAAAATCTTGCTTCCCTACTATTGTTATACCACGGGCTGTTAGCATCTGAGTGCTCCTCCTATTCACACCATTTCCAAATATGCTCAGCCCTTACTCGGGCAAAGTCCCTTGAAGGCTACATGAAGCTTTGCCTCCATAGTGACGTATCTGGGGCCTTCCATTAACAGAAGAGAAACCATACGAGTGTTTAACTGGAGGTACAGTGCTGCATCAATAGGGTGCTACAGAAACACACGCCCATCAGAGTCTCTTGAAAAAATTCCAATGGCACTTAACACAAAATCGCTGGGACGACATACAGCTTTTTGTATTTGCAAAGAACAGAAAGCAAAGGGCAAAAACTTGTGAAAAATGTATACGTTCTCAAGTGGTTTCACATCTCTGAAATCTCAAGTGGGTTAAAATAATGAAGAAAGTTCAAACTATTTTCCCTGAGTAGTGGCTTGAAGAGATAGTAGGCATTACGCTTTTGACAGAGTGGGTGACTTTACCACCATGATCAATATGTAGTATCTCCACAGAAGGATGGAAGGAGTTCATCCAGTCCATCAGCTACCAGAGGCTTGGAGGACAGAACTTACAACAAGGCAGGCAATCTTTCCTCTTTTAAGTACCAGCTTATCCATCTTTGGGATTCTTCCAATACAAAGACTTGAGCGCTTAAAATGGGATGTAGCCTTATGAAGGGACTTCAAACTAAAGTTAGGGCTACAAAGGTGATGAGGGGCCTGGAGCATCTCTCTTACAAGGAAAGGCTGAGGGACCTGGGTCTTTTTAGTCTGGAGAAGAGAAGGCTGAGGGGGGATCTGATCAACATCTATAAATACTTCAAGGGTGGGTGTCAGGAGGATGGGGCCAGTCTTTTTTCAGTGGTGCCCAGGGACAGGACAAGAGGAAATGGGCACAAACTGGAACATAAGAAGTTCCACCTAAACATGAGGAGGAACTTCTTTCCTGTGAGGGTGGCAGAGCCCTGGAAGAGGCTGCCCAGGGAGGGGGTGGAGTCTCCTTCTCTGGAGACATTCAAACCCCCCTGGACACGTTCCTGTGGGACCTGCTCTGGGTGGCCCTGCTCTGGCAGGGGGGTGGACTAGATGATCTCCAGAGGTCCCTTCCAACCCTATGTGGCATGTAAAGCTGCAGTTCAAATAACTTTGCTCAACTGCTGTCCAAGCCTAGTTTCCAAAGACGTTTCCTTGCTTAGCTGTAAAGCTTTCCTGCAAGTGCACATTTTTGAATACCCTCGGTAGTAACCTAGTCTTTACAGAAATAATTAATTTAATGCTTAGTTCACACCTGTGCTTGGTTGGGATCCAAAACTTTGTCAATGTTCTGCCCAGTTTTCCTAAAAGGCTTGCCCCTGTAGACATTTGCAGTCTTGAACACTGACAGGATTGGGACTGCACAAGATGCAGCTGTGGCCATCATGTTCCTTCAGACATTTTCTCCCTCCCTCCCTCTATGTAATGAGGTATGGCAGTAAACACCACATTAAAGAACACTTTAGGAACACGTCACTGCTGAGCCGTGCTGTTGTAAACATAAGATTAATCTGAGAAGGGGGTAGTAGGAGCACGGCATTGTCATTAGCAATGGTACTAATCGAGGGAAAACTGTCCCTGCTTAGGGCACTGATTTTGTATCTTACAGAAAGAAGTACAATTCCCAGTGTTGGGATGGGCACTGCTCTTAGTGTGCTCACAGCCAAGTGCAAGCACACTTGTCCTTCTGATCCCATGAACCTCAAATGCTTTTCTCTAGTGCTTACAAAAGTGCAATACAAAGGGCAGGTAGGCCCTGTTTAACAGCCCCTAGGCTGATGGTTAGGGGATTTCTTCCCCGTGACACCAGAACCACCATCACTGAATACCTAGACCAAGGAGGGAACCAAATCCAAGTCTCTAATTTTCTAATTGTTAAGCTAGTACACAAAAGAAATTGCCAGCACTTCCACTTTAAACAAAACTTGTCCTTTCTCTACAGGAAAGGATGACAGCACCTCTCTTCACAGCTGAGGTTCCCAAGAGGCAGAAGTGCCACTGCTGGTCTGAGGTAGCCTTCCCTGAGGTCAGAAATGGTCCAGGCATTAGACTCTATTCTGAGTGGTTCCTACAGGCTGGCTTCAGGCATCTGCAGGCTGGCCACGGATTTAGGCTGTGCTCTGTTCAGCCTCCTGCTTCTTCTGGATCCCATTAGGAGGTGCTTAACTTCCCATGGAGCCTAACACGGGTACTGGATTCCTCTCCTGTGTGTAATATCTGACACATAATCAGAAACAGATCATGGCCCAAAGCTCTAGCCAGCCAAAAATGGAGAAAAACAGATTGGCTGACATTCCGCCAGGGTTACGCTTTCCCAGGCGTGCTGATGCCCATGGGATGACATAGATGTAAATCAGTTTGGTCCCAGTGTTATCGTTTGTATTTGAAACGTTCAGTTGTTTCTGACAAAAATAAAGTTATAGCGGATATTATGAAACATACAGGTCCTTCAGAGGCTTCACATCGCCACGGCACTTCCAGTGTTTCTGCTGAGTGCAGCTGGGATTACAGTGCCATGACAGCTCCTACGGGAAGACCACACTCCTCCCAAAATTAACTTCTTGAAATGTCTGAAGCACTACACTCAAATAAAGGAAGAAAAAACACAAAGCAAACCAACCTCAAAAAAATACCTTGCTAAGTACAAGGAACCAGATACTCAGCTAATCGAAAATTTTTGAATAAAATAGATCTAAGCAATTTACAGATACTGAGGACCTTTGCTCCAGAATAAATAGAACAGAAAGTAACCATTACACTTTTTCTACTCCCTCCTTCTCCACAATTCATTTTGTTTCAATCTTTCCTAAGAACTGATAGGAAAGCAATTGTCTCCTTGGGTAAGTGTGCAACAGTCACAGGAATCCAGGGGTTTTCTCAGCAAAGGAGGAAAAAGAAACCTTGGAGCTACCTACAGCTTTAAATAATCTTCTATTAAAAATGGGGGGTAAAAAAGTCTGACCTCACAGCTAGGTACTTCCGAGCTGCGTAATAAAGTGATATAGTTCATTTCTAAGACAGATGAGGAAATGCACTAGAAAATTATTTGTATCAAGCCAAAGAAAGAACACATTTAAAGCACTGGCTTAGCAGATTTAGGTACTTATTTAATTATGCCTTCTGTGTGCCCCATAAAGTCACTGCAGTAAAGAGTATTACTTACATGCCCTCATCTGCTCAGAAACTTGGGCCTGGATGTACAAGATGCAAAGAACTGGGATGGAAAGAACCCCCCCAGGCTCTCACTGACAGCAGTGTGGGGGAAAGTAAGGGCAGATGGGCGAGGAGGACTGTACACACGCTCAAGTGACTCGCACGTGGGGTGCTGGGAAACACATCTATCACGAATTGTTGTTTAGTCACATGTGATCAGCAAGTAGAACATCTGCACTTAGATAATGTCAGCCTGGGATGGACTCAGGGGCACCTTACCCAACATGCCTGAGATTCAAGCCCTGCTGTTGATGAAGATCAAAGCACAGCAGAAAACTCTGCCTGCCTGAATCCTTGAAATACAGGCAAGAACAGCAAGTGTGACCTCTCATTCTCTCACTCCCTGGCTAAGAAGGATTCGCTCCAGGCTGGGGGCAGAGTGGCTGGAGCTGCCTGGCAGAAAAGGACCTGGGGGTGTTGGTGGCCTGTGGGCTGAAGATGAGCCAGCAGTGTGCCCAGGTGGCCAAGAAGGCCACCAGCATCCTGGCCTGTGTCAGGAACAGTGTGGGGAGTAGGACCCGAGAGGTGATCGTCCCCCTGTACTCGGCACTGGTGAGGCCTCACCTTGAGTACTGTGTCCAGTTTTGGGCCCCCTACCATAAAAAAGACACTGAGGGGCTGGAGCGGGTCCAGAGAAGGGCGACAAAGATGCTGAGGGGTCTGGAGAATAAGTCTTATGAGGAGAGGCTGAGGGAGCTGGGGTTGTTCAGCCTGGAGAAGAGGAGGCTGAGGGGAGACCTTATTGCTCTCTACAACTCCCTGAAAGGAGGGTGTAGAGAGATGGGGGTCGGTCTCTTCTCCCAAGGAACAGGCCATGGGACAAGAGGAAATGGCCTCAAGTTACGCCAGGGGAGGTTCAGGCTGGATATTAGGAAAAATTTTTTCACTGAAAGGGTTCTCAGCCATTGGAATGGGCTGCCCAGGGAGGTGGTTGAGGCACCATCCCTGGAGGTGTTCAAAAGACGGGTTGATGTAGTGCTGGGAGGTATGGTTTAGTGATGATGCTCCTTGTTTGTTGTGTGGGTGTCTATTTTTGTCAGTCAGGTTCATGGTTGGACAAGATGATCTTTAAGGTCCCTTCCAACCTAGAAGATTCTGTGATTCTGTGATTCTCTCGCCAATAAGGACTGTCTTGCTCCACGGTGCCTGCGTCCAGCAAGGCTTTTGACACAGTCTCCCACAGCATCCTCATAGATACGTTTAGGAAGTGTGGATTAGAAGAATGGACAGTGAGGTGAACACTGGCTGAAAGACGGAGCTCAGAGGGTCGTGATTAGGAGCAGAGAATCTAGTTGGAGGTCTGTAACAACTGGAGTCCCCCAGGGGTCAGTACTGGGTCCAGTCCTCTTCAATCTATTCATCAATGACCTGGATGAAGGGATGGAATGTTCCCTCAGCAAGTTTGCTGACAATACAACACTGGGAGGGGTGGCTGACACACCAGGAAGTTGTGCCACCATCCAGAGAGACCTGGACAGGCTGGAGAGTTAAGTGGAGAGGAACCTGATGAACTTCAACAAAGGCTGCACCTGGGGAGGAGTAACCCTCTGCACCAGTACAGGTTGGGGGTGACCTGCTGGAGAGGACCTTGGAGGAAAAAGACCTGGGAGTCCTGGTGGACAATAGGATGCCCATTTGTGTGGGGTAGGATGCCCACATGTGCCCTTGTGGCCGAGAAGGCCAATGGCATCCTGGGGGGCACCAGGAAGAGTGTAACCAGCAGGTGGAGGGAGGTCATCCTGCCCCTCTGCTCTGCCCTGGGGAGGCCCCATCTGGAGCACTGGGACCAGTTCTGGGCTCCCCAGTTCCAGAAGGACAGGGAACTGCTGGAGAGGGGACAGCAGAGGGCTACAAAGATGATGAGGGGCCTGGAGCATCTCTCTTAGGAGGAAAGGCTGAGGGACTTGGGTCTTTTTAGTCCGGAGAAGAGAAGGCTGAGGGGGGATCTGATCAATGCCCATAAATACTTCAAGGGTGGGTGTCAGGAGGATGGGGCCAGTCTTTTTTCAGTGGGGCCCAGGGACAGGACAAGAGGAAATGGGCACAAACTTGAATATAAGAAGTTCCACCTAAACATGGGGAGGAGCTTCTTTCCTGTGAGGGTGGCAGAGCCCTGGAAGAGGCTGCCCAGGGAGGTGGTGGAGTCTCCTTCTCTGGAGACATTCAAACCCACCTGGACACGTTCCTGTGCAACCTGCTCTGGGTGGACCTGCTCTGGCAGGGGGTTGGAGGAGATGATCTCCAGAGGTCCCTTCCAACCCCATACCATTCTGAGATTCTGTCCCCTGCTTACCTTCCTCTGCCCAAGTGTTGCTTCAGAGATTCCCCAGTCCGCGAGGTATCGAGGTTAAATTTGTTCTTTGCTTTTCATCCGTGGTTTTATTGTTGTTCCTGCATCCTGCCTGCATCAGCTGAGACAATATTACCATGGTCTGTCTCCTTCTGCCTCCACTTGGAGCCCCACATTCCTGTTGAAACTATGCGCTTAGCTCCGAATTTGTGCCAATTATTGTGTCAAGGCTGAAGTCATTGAATCTGAGGTCATCTAAACCAAGCCCTTACCTGCTCCAAACTGGCAGAACTCTTCTTACTTCAGCCAAGCTAGGGAGGTCAAAGCTGCACGAAAGCGGGACTGGTAGGGTTTCTGGAGAATGTCTGTCTCCTTTGCTATTGCACACATCCCTCCCATAGAATACCATCCATGAACTGGAAACTCTCCATCTTAGAATTAATTAGGTTTTCTGTCAGCATCCTAACATGCTAGAAAGCTGTTCCAGAGCCTGACCATTCTGCTGGTTTGAAAACGTGAAGTAAAAAGACACTTGAAAATAGCAAAATAACACTGTGATGAAAGGGGGGCTAAAAAAGTCCATTATATCACTTGAGTTTAGTGCCAAAATAAAGTCTCTATTTAGCAGGCATCAGCCCAGCTAGTACTTAACTTTTAGTAACTATTGCCATTTCTCTAAATAGAGTGAAAAAAATGATTCTGTGCCTCATTTAAGTTCTTTCAGACATTTTAAAGGTAATTGCGACACCTCAAAATATTTCTCCTTCCTCACTTGTTGCTTGAAGAGGCATGACCCTGTGAGGGACCGACTACAATTTGACGTGTTACAACATGCTGGCAGTGTCACAGCAGCAGATCTCTTAGCCTCCAGCAAACATCAAGCCATCTGCTTAACCTGCTCTACAGTGGGATTACCTTAAATCACATCACCTTCCCTTTGCCTCATGCTGCATGTAGACAGACAGATATTTAACTCAGATTAGCAAATAAACTGAGTTTTGCACCTTGTGTGAACGGCCGTGATCTGCCAATTCATGAGATGGCAGCAACTCCTCAGCCTCTTCGTCCCAGGTGAGGCCCAGAGACACAACAATAAAGCTCCCAAAAGGCCCACCACTAAGCAAAAGCACACAAGCAAACTACAGACCCATGGGATGAATTAAAAACGTTTTCTCACAACTTACGTGCCATCTCATGATGGACATCTCAGCCAGATGGACGTGTTGGAATTAGTTTATGAAGAGCAGAGTTTGAGAAGTTTGAGAAGATTGTGTGGCTTTGCTGCTGAGTGCTGTTTTGCGGTAGAAGGGTCGCTGCATTCTTCTGAGAGCCAGCAAGCCTACACAGTTTGGTGTGTGAAATAAAAATCTTCATCAGTATTGTCTATTAGTGGCAGTACATGGAAAACCTAGATTATTTTGTTTAAGCCTTAAAATAAGCACTGAATCCTTGCAAAAGACTGTGACAGAATTGACAGGACAAAACCAATTTCCTAGGATGGGAATTTCCAATGGCAGCCGCTTGGCAGAGTGCAAGTGAGAAACGAGACGTGATCTCTTGTGCCAAGTAAGTTACATTTTACCAGGTAGAATCTAAAATAATATTAAAGTAGTGCTTGTTTAATAATATTATACTGGTAAATAAAGCCTAATATTGATATTTCCCTTCTAAAACATAAGCTTTTTCATGACTGTTTTCATCTTACCATACTTCAGAAGCACAGGGTCTGTAACAGCAACGACCCGTAAACAGCATCCTTTGCCCTTGACGTGCTCTTTTGAAGCACTGAAGATGATCAGTTAGAATCACCTTCAATTCCTGGATGTCTAAGATACACTTCTTTGCGTTTCACTCCGCTCTTAGGCACTCCCATAAATCTCACGTGCCCTTCAACTTCAGCGTGAGGCTGAAGTAGCCATTTATGCTTTGCCTTCCCAGCCCTGACCTGCCTTCATTCCTCACCCTGCAACAGAGGGATCACGGCTGGGGTAGGAAACCACAAAACCCGGGGGCTGGTTCGGCTCCCTGGGGGTGTTCATACTCTGAAGAAGAGACAGTTGCCCCTTGCTGGGTCAGGCAGCTCTGGCCACAGAAGCACAGCCCTAGCCCAACTTTCCTGGGCCTCTGGCTAGACCCTGCCCTGTAACCGGCGTGTACCTCCTGTGGTCACCAACCCACCCACTATAAAACAAGAAAAAACCAACGCAAACTCAACCTGTGCCTTCTGGATGCAGCAAGAGGTGGCCCTGACCTTCTCCTCCCTCTGTCTGCGTGCATTTCAGCCTCTGGCAAGCATGGCCTCTGACCACCAGGATGGGGGCCACCCTGGCACAAACTCTCCCCTGTGCACCCTCTCCCATGGCCGCTCTCCCTGCTTCCAGATGTCCCTCAGCTGCCTCCTCAGCTGTCCCCAAGGCCTCGATGAGGGGATGACCCCCTCAGCCTGCTGCTCCACCATGGGACGCATGTTTCCTCCTGGCTGGCCCACTGTCATACGGGTCCAGTCTTCTTCAATGTATTCATCAATGACCTGGATGAGGGGGCAGAGTGTACCTTCAGCAAGTTTGCTGAAGACACAAAGCTGGGAGGGGTGGCTGACACACCAGAAGGCTGTGCCACCATTCAGAGAGACCTGGACAGGCTGGAGACTTGGGCAGAGAGGAACCTAAGGAAGTTCAATGAGGGCAAGTGTAGGGTGCTGCACCTGGGGAGGGAGAATCCCATACACCAGCACAAGTTAGGGCTTGACCTGCTTGAAAGACAGGCTGGAGACTTGGGCAGAGAGGAACCTAAGGAAGTTCAATGAGGGCAAGTGTAGGGTGCTGCACCTGGGGAGGGAGAATCCCATACACCAGCACAAGTTAGGGCTTGACCTGCTTGAAAGCAGGTCAAGAAAGACAAGGAACTACTGGAGAGAGGCTAGCAGAGGGCTATGGAGGTGATCCAGGGACTGGACTCCAGAGACAAGGAACTGCTGGAAAGAGTCCAGCGTAGGGCAACAAAGATGATGGAGGAATTGGAGCATCTCCCTGATGAGGAAAGGCTGAGAGAGCTGGGTCTGTTTAGCCTGGAGAAGACTGAGAGGGGACCTCATCAACATTTATAAGTATCTAAAGAGCAGGTGTCAAGAGGCAGGGGCCAGACTCTTTTCTGTGGTGTGCACCAACAGGATGAGAAGCAACAGGCACAAACTGGAACACAGGAAATTCCATCTGAATTCCAGAGCCCTGGAACAGTCTGCCCAGAGAGGGTGTGGAGTCCCCTTCTCTGAGATACTCAAAACCCACCTGGATGCGTTCCTGTCCAGCCTACTCTGGCAGGGGGTTGGACTAGATGACCTCCAGAGGTCCCTTCCAACACCCACCACTCTGATATTCCTTTGGACCCATCCATGTTCCCCCTTAGCCCCCGTGTGTAAATGATTGTGGCACTCACATGTTTTTTTTCCTAAAACATCAGTGTTTTGAGAGCACAACACCCCACAGATGAGTTTTAAATCTCCAGGATGGGTGACAGGCACACCTCCTAGTGTTACCAAAGGCAGGCCTCTGCTTTGTTTATAACCATATGCTAACTAACATGAGTTAATTACTGAGCTTCTTACTCTGTCAGAAAATAGTTGGTCCCTGAGCTGATAGTGCTCAGGATGGGATAACAAGGAGTCAATCATCCCAAGGTTCTCTCATGTCTCAAAGTATGTACTCCTATACCAATCCCCTCATCCAGATCAACAATAAAGATATTAAACAAGACTGGCCCCAAAACTGAACCCTGAGGGACACCACTGGTGACCGGCTGCCAACAAGATTTCTCCCAATTAATCACAGCTCTCTGGGCACAGCCATCCAGCCAGTTTTTTACACAGCGAAGGGTACATTTGTCTATGACATGATTCGCCAGTTTCTCCAGGAGAACACCATGTGGGACGGTGTCAAAGGCCTTACCAAAGTCCAGGTAGCCAACGTCCACAGCCTTCCCTGCATCGAGAAGGCAGGTCACCGAGTCCAGGTAGACAACGTCCACAGCCTTCCTTGCATCGAGAAGGCAGGTCACTGGGTCATAGAAAGAGATAAAGTTGGTTAAGCAGGACCTCCCTTTTGTAAACCCATGCTGGGTGGCCCTGATCCCTTGCCTGCCCTGCACTTGCCGTGAGAGCTCTCCCAAGATGATCCTCTCTGTGATCTTTCCCGGTACCGAGGTCAGGCGGACAGGCCTGTAGTTTCCCAGATCCTCCTTCCAGCCCTTCTTGTAGATTGCCGTCACATTGGCCACCCTCCAGTCATCTGGTACCTCTCCTGTTGACCAGGATTGTTGATAGATAATGGAGAGAGGCTTTGTGAGCTCTCCCCCTGAGTACCCTTGGGTGAATTCCATCCAGCCCCATAGACTTATGCGCGTCCAGCTAATGGAGAGAGGCTTGGTGAGCTCTCCCCCTGAGTACCCTTGGGTGAATCCTATCTGGCCCCATAGACTTACGCATGTCCAGGTGCAGAAGCAAATTTAACTACTTCCTCCTGGATTATGGGGGAGGTTGTTCTGCTCTCCATCCTTGTCTTCCAGCCCAGGAGGCTGAACACCCTGGAGATATCTGGGCTGACAATTAAAGATGGAGGCACAGAAGGCATTAAGTATCTCAGCCTTCTCTGAGATACTTAATCTCAGAGATACTTCTATCTCTGTCCTTGGTTGCAATGTTCCTCCCCGCATCCAGTAAGGGATGGAAATTCCTCCTGGCTCTCTTTTTGTTGTAGATGTATTTATAAAAACTTTTTTTGTTGTCCCTCATGTCACTGGCCAAGTTGAGCTCAAGCTGGACATTTGCCTTCCTAATTCTCTGTATAACCTAAGGAGATCAATAATGTCAGCCCAGGTGGAGTTTTGTGTTAGGTCTTTTGTTGTCCCTCATGTCACTGGCCAAGTTAAGCTCAAGCTGGGCTTTTGCCTTCCTAATTCTCTCTCTGTATAACGAAAGGAGATTAAAAATGTCAACCCAGGTGGAGTTTTGTGTTAGGTAGGTGGAATAATGAGAATCTTTTGTGTATAACTAACGGGTGAGTGTCCTCGGTGAGGTTCACTAGATTTGTTGGTTTCCACCCAGCACCCAATGTCTAATGAAGCAATATCATGGAATCACAGAATTGTTGGACTTGGAAGGGGCCTCTAGAGACCATCCAGTCCAACTCCCTGCCAAAGCAGGGCTGCCCAGAGCACATCACTCAGGAGCATCCAGGCGGGGCTTGAAGATCTCCAGAGAAGGGGACTCCACACCCTCCCTGGGCAGCCTCTGCCAGGGCTCTGCCACCCTCACCCCAAACAAGTTCTTCCTCACATTGGAGTGGAACTTCCCATGGTCCAGCTTGTGCCC
>NW_015090914.1:1246996-1271524 GCF_001431845.1 Calidris pugnax | reverse complement strand
GCGGCGGCAGAGGAAGTCGGGGCTGTGCCGGGAGGGGAAGTGAAGCCGAAATGCGGCGAGTGGAGGGCGGGGAGGGCAGAGGGGCGGGAAGGGGAAGAGCAGAGGGGGCGTCGCCGCCGCCGCCGCGGCCTGGCTGTCCGCCGGGGCTGGGCCCGCCGGCCCGATGTCCCACAGGGAGCGAAGGGGGCAGGAGGAGGAGAAAGGGGTGGAGGAGGAAGAAGAGGAGGAGGAAGAAGGAGCGGCGAGGGGCAGCCGGGCGCGGCGCAGGAGCCACCCAGAGCCGGCGGCGAGCGGCAGCAGGACCCAGGACCGGCATGAGAGGAAACGGAAGAGGCAGGAGGCGCAGCAGCTGCGGAAGCTCCAGCACCTGGAGTCCTTGTGAGGAGGGGACGGGCCCAGGGGGTGCGGGGGGAAGCCGGGTCGCCCCCGCTCTGCTCTGAGAGCCGCGGTCGGGGCTCCGTTCCCGGGCAGGGCTGGAAGGGTGGCTCGTTGTTTCGGGGGAGCGGGTCTGTGCCCGGAGCGGGGAGGGAGCGGCCCTTTGGCCCCCGCCGAGGCCTCCGTGTGGAGCGGCCCCGCTCACCTCACGGCGGCTCCATGGGGAAATACAGGCCTTTTCCAGGTTCCTGGAAGCCTGGGAGTTGCAGTGGAGGTGTTCGACTGGTTTTTGCTAGAGGGGATTTAAAAAAAAAAATTATGATAAAAAGGTTTGAGAGCTGCCTGACGGCCCCGTCGCAGCCCGGCCCTGCTGTGAGAGCTTTGTGCTGTTTCACTGAATCACAATGACATGGAGTTGGAAGGGACCTCTGGAGACCATCTAGTCCAACCCTCTGCCAGAGCAGGTCCACCCAGAGCAGGTTAGAGTCATAGAATCATAGAATGGTTCAAGTTGGAAGGGACCTTAAAGATCATCGAATTACATCCCCCTGCCCTGGGCAGGGACACCTCCCACCAGACCAGGTTGCTCCAAGCCCCATCCAGCCTGGCCTTGAACCCCTCCAGGGATGGGGCAGCCACAGCTTCTCTGGGCAACCTGGGCCAGGCTCTCACCACCCTCATGGCAAAGAATTTCTTCCTGATACCTAATCTAAATCTCTTCCAATTTAAAACTGTTGCTCCTTGTCCTGTCACCACTTCCTGACAAAGAGTCCCTCCCCAGCTCTTTTGTAGGCTCCCTTCAGGTATTGATAGGCTGCTATAAGGTCTCCCTGGAGCCTTCTCTTCTCCAGGCTGAACAACCCCATCTCTCTCAGCCTGTCCTCATAGGAGAGGTGTTCCAGCTCTCTGATCACCCTCGTGGCTCTGCATGAGGTTGCACAGGAACGTGTCCAGGTGGGGTTTGAATGTCTCCAGAGAAGGAGACTCCACCACCTCCCTGGGCAGCCTCTTCCAGGGCTCTGCCACCCTCACAGCAAAAAAGTTCCTCCTCATGTTTAGATAGAACTTCTTTTGTTGCAGTTTGTGCCTGTTGCTTCTTGTCCTGTCCCTGGGCACCACTGGAAAAAGACTGGCCCCATCCTCCTGACACCCACCCTTGAAGTATTTATAAGTATTGATCAGATCCCCCCTCAGCCTTCTCCAGACTAAGACAACCCAAGTCCTTCAGCCTCTCCTCATCAGAGAGATGCTCCAGGCCCCTCCTCATCTTTGTAGCCCTCTGCTGTCCCCTCTCCAGCAGTTCCCTGTCCTTCTGGAACTGGGGAGCCCAGAACTGGATGCATTTTGATAGAATGGGGTTTAATGGAATAAAAAGATCAGAATGTTCACAAGAATATGATTATTTTTTTTTTCCCCTTTCTGCGTGAAAGCACAAGTCTTTTTGTTACAAAATGCACTAAAACAGTACTCATAAAATGATTGTCACAAAGACCCATTTCATAATGTCTGGACATTTACCCCCTGAGCACATGCGTGTTCTCAGCTGTTGGATTTCAGTACATTTTATATCTCCTATTGACACCAGAGAAACGCTGCAGGAAAGATGAAATTATTATTAGGATGTACTAAATTTGGCTGGCAAAGCTGGCTGTAAGAAATGGTCTGAGTTGGTGTTTTCAGCTGAGTGCCTCTTTGATCCAGCAGCGCTGGAGGAAAGAAGTCTGAATTGGTGAGATGCTGAGGAGGGGTGCTGCAGAAATAAAGAATTGGGCATTTGTGGCAGTGGAAGCTGAGCTGAAGCTGAGCTTTCACCCATCCCTGTAAAGCTGTACCATGAAAGTAGTTGTTCCCCCCACAAGAGTGTGAATCTGAAGGATGGTTGCAAGAGACGTGTGGTGGTAAGACAAGCACTGTCTCTCAGTCTGCTCGCATCCAGGTATCCGTGCTCTGCTATAGTTCTTGATAGAGTCAAATTTAAGGGAAAATGTGGTTTTAAATAGGTTTTAACTCTATGCCATTGAAATACTGTATTTTCTCAAGCTATTTGTGCTAAGCTGCAGATAACAATATTTCTGTTGCTTTTCAGCTATGAGAAACCTCCCCCAGGGCTAATTAAGGTTGGTAATGTATCGCAGTAAATTTTTAGCACTATGAGGGGTTTTCACACAACCTGTCTTGTAGTCATTTGTCTTAAATGTCTACGTTACCCTTATAAATTACAGAGAGAAGTGGGTGCTTCCAGAGGAAAACTCACAGCTTCTCAGTTTACAAGCCAACCTCTTTGACTTGGCAAATCCAGAGTGAAATACCCAGAGCGGGATAGGATGATACCGGTTCTTTCATCACCTCTGAGCACACAAACTTAATGCAGTATTTAATAGTGCAGATAACGGGGAATCATTTACGGTGAAGCAGATTTTCAGTTTGCATGAATGAATTCAGGATTTTTCTCCATTGCTTACGCTCAAATGTTGGTGTAAAAATACTTTCCTTTCACAATGGTCATTGCTTCTGCTGTGATTTATATGTCTAAACCATAATCTAGTGCTTTTAACCTAAAAAATGCTGCTCTGTGTTGTAAAGGTGGTTTGTAATTGTTATGTTGTGTTAGCAGGAAAAGGAAGAAAGTCTATGCTTGTCATTTAAGTTTTCATTTATATTATTTAAATACATTACTGAAATAAACGGAAAGGAATGGAATTAATATGGCAATAGAGTTCAGACTAGAAAATTCAAGGGCAAGGGAAAAAGAAAATTACTTAATGCTGTTAAAAGGTGTTTTGGATCCTTTATATGTTACAAGAAAAATAAATCTTGCAGGAGAAACAGGCTCCATATTAGGTCAAGGCCTGCATGCTTGGAGTATTAATTTTTACAAAGTTAAAAAAAAAAAAAAAGTGATTTTATTGTCCTTATCTTTTTCCCTAGGAGAATGAAACAAAACCAGAAGACTGCATACCTGATGTACCGGGCAATGAAAGTGCACGAGAATTCCTGGCACATGCCCCGACAAAAGGGCTTTGGATGCCTTTGGGAAAAGAAGTCAAAGTCATGCAGTGTAAGGCTGAAAATATAAAATATTCCAGATATCATTGGGCTTTCACGTAGCCACCCTTTTACTCTGGGGGAGGGCGGAATGTCTGGTGGACAGATGGCAAGGTCCAGGTAGATTGGCATCGTATCGATATAAAAGCAACCAGTACCTTGAAGGCTGTAATAAAATGCAAAAAGGTACATTTTATGGACATTACATTTATCATCATAATACTTGTATCTGTTGATTTGTTTCAACAAAATTAAAATATTTTCCATAAAAAGGCTTTTTTTCTTCTTCTGATATGGCTCAGAGATGCAATTCACTTCTGCTTCTTTTTTTTTTAAAGGTTGGAGGTGTAAACGTTACGGACACAGAACAGGAGATAAAGAGTGCCCTTTCTTTATTAAAGGCAATCAGAAGTTGGAACAATTTAGAGTAGTGAGTACAAACACTGTGGCATTATTGCTTGTATTTTCTAATGTTGATGATGCACATGAAGAGAAGCCTGTTAGATGATGCTTTCTTAAGGGCTTTTCCTCTGTCTCTAGTATAACATAGATGCTGAAAATCTCCTAATAAAGAAAAAGCTACAGATGTGGTTGGATGTTTGACTGCTTTGCAGAAAATCTACTCTCCGAGAGGAATATTAGTAATTTTTACATTTAAATTGGAAATCTTCAAGAACCTGTTTCAACCATTACAGTCAGTTTTTGCCATTAAAATGTCAACGTAACAAAAAATGCTTAGTCAAGCTTGAGCTGCCCACATTGTAGCTGCTTCAAGCCTTCCGCTGTCACTGAGCAACCACATCATGAAGCCTGCAAGCCTAGGTCTGTAATCCAGTCATTGTCTACACGTCTGACCTCTTGCTACATGAGGCTCCATCTCAGTTCTGCGCATTCTTTCTGCATGACCTCTAACGTTTCCTGGTGCTCTGCATTGTTAAACTATATTTCAGGCTGTCATCGCTTTGGGTCTTGTGTCCTCATTTCTAGCCTTGAAAAAATGCAGTCTGGACTTACTCTGTCCAATCAGAATGCTACTACAAGGAGTATTTTTGGCCCGCTCCCATAACCAGATTGCCTCTGTCCTTCACTTTTCCTCAGGCTTCTTCTCTGTTGCACCAAACTCTTGCTGTTTGTCCGAGGCCCTTCGTGGTGCATTCCCAACATCTTTTATTCGCTACTGACACTTTAATTCTTACCCCTGGTCAGCATCTGGTACCTCCTCTCTGTTGAACTTGTTTGCTGAATCTTCCAACAGAAATAATCACCCCATCTTTTTGCTGCATTCTTGCACAGCATGAACTCACCTTAAATATCTGCAAAGTTTGTTTGCTGAATCTTCCTTCACAACAGTCTTTTGCTGCAATGCCTGTTTAAATTAAAAATAACTGATTTAAGAACCAATAATGGTAGCTCCTAGCATGTTAGGCCAACTCCAACTTCATTATCTGTTTGTCCTATATTCCTTGCTCCTGTATTCCTGTTTATTTGTATCTAAGTCTTTAAAATACACTAGAAGGGCACAGCTCACTATTCTGAACAATATTCCTTCTACCTCTGGCTATTCCTGTAGTAAAGGTATGGGGTTGTCTTAGTTAACTGTGATCAGAGAGGAGAGAGGTAATATACCTGAGGAAATGCCCTTCTTTGGTGATGTACCTAGGTAGGCTTTTCCTAAAGTAAAATAAACAGTTCAGATTACCAGTGTAAAGTCTGAGAGTATATTGGTGAATTAAGAGCTTACTAAATATAATTCATCTTTTGAAAAAAGCCTCTTGCATTGGGTTGCTTTAGTTTGTTTTTTAAAGAAATACAACAGTCAGTGATAAATACTTTTCTTTACCAACGTTGGATTTTGTTTTCCACTTTAAAGGCACATGAAGACCCAATGTATGATATCATAAGGGAAAATAAACGTCATGAAAAAGAAATGAGGTAAGCACGTTTCTGTAGGAAACTGCATTTTCAATTTGGTTTTCATTTTGATATCATTATACTAATGTATAGGTGAAATTCAGATATAATCTACCCTTACCAACTCAAAACATGATCCTAATGGCAACTTCTTTATATTGGCAGATGCTAATGCATTTCTACTTCCTCCAGAATCGCTCAGTAGTATGTTCTACCTCTTTAATTCTATTAGCTTCTATATTTTTTCCTGAAATGAAGTTTAAAGAGGAGTCATATCCATTTATGCTGTAATATTCAGGTACTTGAGTTTAGCTTTGGCCTAAAAAAACAGTTCGATATGTTTTTTTTTTTCCACTGACTTCACTGAGATGTTTTCTAAAATTCGATACATCAGAGTGCCTTCAGTAGACATAGAAGGGGTGGATTTAGAAAGCTAGTTCTAGGCACCCGATGCTGTTCCTCATGTGAGGTAATTATTCAATATATAAAGCAGCAGAATTCTGTGGTGCTTTCTTGAGCTGCAGGGCTGAGGTAACTAGCAAAGCACAGGCAGCCCATGGAGTAGTACTGCTGCTGCAAGTGTCTCAAATCCTTGGAGAAGATTCTGAAGACAACAGTAAAATAAGCAAGTAGTTTGTCCCCATTTGCTAGTAATCCATGAAAGTTCCAAGGAGGAGTGCCTGTCAGGAACATCTCTGCATCTAAAGCAGAGTCTCCTCTGTCAGCCCCACCAACGCTGTCTCTGTGTCAGCAGGGCAATGAATTTCAGAAAGGTACTTGAGTTTAGCTTTGGCCTAAAAAAACAGTTCGATATGTTTTTTTTTTTCCACTGACTTCACTGAGATGTTTTCTAAAATTCGATACATCAGAGTGCCTTCAGTAGACATAGAAGGGGTGGATTTAGAAAGCTAGTTCTAGGCACCCGATGCTGTTCCTCATGTGAGGTAATTATTCAATATATAAAGCAGCAGAATTCTGTGGTGCTTTCTTGAGCTGCAGGGCTGAGGTAACTAGCAAAGCACAGGCAGCCCATGGAGTAGTACTGCTGCTGCAAGTGTCTCAAATCCTTGGAGAAGATTCTGAAGACAACAGTAAAATAAGCAAGTAGTTTGTCCCCATTTGCTAGTAATCCATGAAAGTTCCAAGGAGGAGTGCCTGTCAGGAACATCTCTGCATCTAAAGCAGAGTCTCCTCTGTCAGCCCCACCAACGCTGTCTCTGTGTCAGCAGGGCAATGAATTTCAGAATATCGTAATCCCAACATCCAGCTGTGTATGGATGAGCACGGAACCTCTTACGGTGGTCTGGTGATAGCTTTTGCCTCATTATTTTGCACACATAATTATTGGCCAATGTGGCGTGGGGGGGACAGTCCCTGGGAACAGACTGGCTGCTTGTCTCAAAAGAGGTTGCTTGTATCAGGCTGTGAAAACTGTAACGAGAACATACTTCAGCCAAAGAGGAAGTGTTCCCCTGCCCTTCGCCTGAGGCTTCCATTTCTCAAGCTAGGAAGGAAACAGGTTAAAGCTAGAATAAATTCTTACAGGTAGAGGAGAGCTAGAAAGGGTTCTCATTCACGTTTTTTGAATTCAGGATACAGCATCTGAAGCAGCTCCTGGAGGACTCTACCTCAGATGATGACAGTGATGATGATGATGAAGATAGCAGCAGCTCGACTTCCTCAGAATGCAGAGATAAACACAAGAAAAAAAAGAGAAAGAAGGAAAAGAAAAAAAAGGAAAAGAAGAAGAAAAAGAAGAGAAAGCATAAATCATCTAAATCTAATGAGAAGTCAGAATCTGACTGACAGCAGTCACCTGCTGCACGCTGACTGACCTCCTACTTGTGAACTGCAAGGAAAGAGCCAAAGAACGAGGAAGAAACCGCCGGAAAGGGCTCTGTTAAACTCAGAACATACAGATGGATACACACAGCATCCTACACTGGCTGTCCTCTTCTGCCCCTCTGCAGTGCCGCAGCCAGAAGGAAGAGAGCTGCAATGAAACACCACCAGTCAGCCCTATCTTTATTCTGTAAAACCTCTGCTAATGGTCATTCTCTTGGTCAGCTCAGGCCTCTGCGTTGCTGCTCGTGGCTGTGGGCAGAAAGCAGTGGCTACCAGGGTGTCACCAACCCATCTGCAGGGTTCAGCAGCCTGCCTATTGAAGTGTCTTTTCTCCATGAAGTCATTTTGTTCTATACAAAGCCTCACTGTAGCGGGGCTGCAGTTTGCACCGAGCAGAGCACTGACAGCTCACAGTGCTTATAATAAGCAGGTTGTACTGTTATATTTTTTTAATCTGCATCCTGCCTATGTGCTGAAGTTCTTTGTACTTATCTGAGTACTGGCAGCTAGGGAAATAAAGCTCACTGCTGAAGGAGGGGAAACGTTAATCAAGGGGTTTTACTTTAAGACAGAATTGCAGTGTTGGCAAGACTTGGGGTTTTTGTGTAGCAAAATCTCAATATCTTTGCCATTAATGCGCACAGTTCTGTAACACCTCAACTGTTCTCCAAACCATAGGGGTGAGAGTCAAGTGTAATGTTGTTGGATGTTCAACTGTACTGTAAAGAGGTTGTGGTTTTAGTTATTTAAAAAGGCTGTTTTCATGTTAGAAATGAAAAAGATTAATTTCTACATAAACCAGTATCAGTTGTTTTGATACGTTTGAGTTTTTTTTTTTTCCTTTTAACAAGGCTCGGGGAAATAAATTCCAAACTTACTTTTTATGTTTGCTAGAATTATTTTATATAGTCATATTTTATGAATCATCCCACAATAATATAAATGCGTAAGGCTTTTCAAACAGTTCTCAATTATATGCATGCAAGCCACAAAACAGCAGTAAAGAACTTGTAAGCAGGAAGAAGGGAAAGTTTTGTGTACTTAATTGATCTTGTGAAGTGACCACATTTTTCTTTTAAGTCTGCCATCTTGCAGACTTGACTAGAAAGATTGAGAATGCTGTAAACTGTGTTAGAGTAAGCACCTCTTTTTGGAACCTCAAGGTGCAGTGGTACCAAGCTGTGATTTGAGGACCTAGATGATGTATATTGGTACTCTGCAAAAGGAGAAAGAAAAGCAGATTGGCTTTGAAAGGACAAGGAAGGACTTATATAGAACTTAGTCTCTGTGCTTAGACTGATATTGGAAAAAAAAAAATAACACCACGATGAAGTTCTACACAAGGTGCAGTGGTACCAAGCTGTGATTTGAGGACCTAGGTGATGTATATTGGTACTCTGCAAAAGGAGAAAGAAAAGCAGATTGGCTTTGAAAGGACAAGGAAGGACTTATATAGAACTTAGTCTCTGTGCTTAGACTGATATTGGAAAAAAAAAAATAACACCACGATGAAGTTCTACATTCATAGAGTGAACATTAACAGTGAAATCAAGGAACATAGAATGCATTTAAGATTTTTTTTTTTTATTCTTCTGAGAGCTTTGGAAGAGAGAATAGGGGAAGTATATGCTAAAGTGTGTTTTCTCCCTCTTACATGTCTAAAAGTCATTTAGTAAAAATAAACCCTCATGTCTTGCTAGTTATTCATAATATGTTCTGGGGAAAAACCAGGTAGTCAAGGCCTACTTGCAAAAAAGGTTCTTTATTTTATTCCCATAGCTCAACTGTGCAGATGTGTTTTATCCTCCAGCATTATTTAGCAAATCTCCCCATGATGGGATTTTCTGGTGACTCCTGATAATTCCCTGTATCAACATCATCAAATTCAAAGCTCCTGTCTCTTTCACCAGAAAAAGACATAACAGCTGAAATAGCACGAGACCTTCCCATTTTACCTACCAGGATTTAATATTTGAACAATCAAAAAATACTGTAAAGGACTGTTCTTTAACTTACATCGAATACAATTTAAAAGTTTTGTTTTGAGATACCAAATCACTCCTCTGTGCCAGATAAAGGTCTGTTTAACCCAGTATTGTTTCCTGCTCATGGTCAATAGTGGATGCCTACATAACAGAAAAGGGCAAATTCCAGTGGCATTATTTCTGCTGTTTCACCAAAATGCTGTCTCAGCCTCCACTCACCCTCCAAGTGCTTGCAGGCACTTGGAATTATCAGTTTTATTTTAGTATTTAATAGCCTTGGATACATTTTTTATTTTCCATCCAATCACTTTTTGTAAACTTTGCAGTTTTCTTCAGCAAGGAACTCTAGAGGTTAATTAATAATTAGCGAAGAAACTTCATTTGCTTTTCAGACTGCTCCCTCCTAGTTTCGTTTCGTGCACCCTAGTTCCTCTAATGGAAGGCATGTGAACAACTGATTCCTATTCATTTTCCCCATATCATTACCGGTTTTATAGATCTCCATCATATCCCATACACAAAGATTTAATAGTTCTGTCCTGAAACTCACAGAAGTAAAGCCAATTTCAAAATTAACAGTTTCAGTAGAGTAAGATTTTGAGTAGTGGTAGCTGGTGCTGGAATGCTAAGCAGCATGATTAATCATTTAGCATTTTTTTACACTGTCAAAGCCAGCATTTAAGAGACTCTAGGTCTTTTAGAAATACATAGCCTAGAGATAAATACCAACATCCATTTCTATTAATGGAAAATTATTCTGTATAGAAGTAAATCCAGAAAGCAGGGTAGAAAGCTATAGTATTGAGAGACTGATGAGCCTTATTTTTTAGATCTTAACCATTGAACTATTAACGTTTCTGTTCAAATAATTTGTTTTTCCCTAGCAATCCTTGCTGCCTTTGTAGATGTGTATATTCCCATTTGAAAGTCCTGTTGAACCTGAGTGCTAGTAATACCATGATTGCATAGTCCTGCGAGTCTGAGTGAGATGCAGCTACAACACAGCCCGTAGGCAGCACAGCTCACCAGGGCTCCAGCTCCCAGCTGTTTATCTTCATACTCTTCACCGTTCTTCTCAGAAGGGTTACTTCACCAAAACCACTGACATCTGTCTTCTTTCTTTGGCCATGAAATTCCTTGGGGGTTATGGACCTGTTCCCCGGGCTGGCCATGGGCAGTGGGTCAGCCTGGGGAACCTGAGGGCTCCCCTTTGAACAGTGGGTTTGTTTCCCATTGATACACCCACAGCTGGCATGCAACGGGTGGGTTTTGCCATTGGCTCCCCTTTGCCATTTTAAGAGAAAGACCTGTAATTAATCTTTTCCAAAACAAGGCAGAAAACAGGACATTATAAAAGAGCAAGCTTTATACCATGCAGATGCTACCAAATTGAGAATTAAAGCCTGGAATGAAAACCAGACAAGCCAACACAAACCCAGTGGCTCCACTTCAGTTTGCATGTCACAGCCTGTCTGGACGTTAAGCTGTGTGCCAGGTGACTTCAGATGTAGCCCCTGGATTGTCCCTGCTGCTTGCTGAGTGAAGAAAAAGCCAAGCAGAAGATTTAGTTGTAAGGTCACAGGACTAGTGCTGTCAGAGTAGACTGCACCACATACGTCTACAGCACTGGTGTGGGTCCACAGCATTGTAAACTAACTGCTTAAAATCTCGCAGCATACCTGTGGCATTTGTTTTCAAAGAGCTGTCTAAACACTCCTACTGCTACTCCCTCACCTATTCTTGGGACCTAGCATCACCAGGCCCTAAACTGCTGCTTCTGTGTGGGTAAAATAGCATACTGACTAGTGCAAGAGGTATGAAAGGGTGACTAGGGTGATCTTGGAGTGCCTGTGAAATGTTTGCCATCCCCAAAAGAGTGCCATCTAATTGTGAGGTCATGAATATTCTTCTCAGACAAGCAGCAAGAGACAAACGTTAATCCATCAGGAGAATTAGTTTAGTATTCAATCCCAAAGCCACACTCAGGCTCAGTCCCTCTCTAAGATGTCTCAATTATAGCTGAGGATTACTCTGAGCTCATCACTTACAGCTTTCAAGTTGAAGAGATTCTACCACTCATTCTCCCCATCAGAATAAAGTTTATCCCTCTCTAGGAGCAGCACATTCCTGTACTAGATATCCAAGACCAGCAGTCCTATATTTTGCAGAGTATTTAAGAGCTCCGTGCTTGACATAATTCCTTCCCTCATTTTATTCTTTGAGATTCTGATGCAACAGATTTTTGTGCAGCACAAAAGCCAAATAAGAATTTGTATACTTTCTTGCAGTGCTTAAGGTAGAGAGGAAGTTAACGCTGTGCTGCCAAGTTTTTAAGTGGATCCCTGACAGCTTGGGGTAAAGGCTCTAGTTACAGTAGCTCTTTAACAAGCAAGTGCTATTAAAAATAATAGAAAGATCAAGAATCAGTTGATTAGGGAAACCTCAATACTCCTCACTGAGGGAAAACAGCACAATCTCAATTACAGCTCAAACTAGTAATAGGCAGGCACAACACTTGAATGGAGTCACAGGAAATACTACTTTTATCCCTGTAAGTTACTCTAGAGCAGACAGAATAAGAACACTGGGAGAGGAGGCAGGAGAGAAGTCCTGTCTCTTCATTCCCCCCTGCCCTTTATTTAAGAAGAACTGGCTGGTTTCTTGTTTTTTCAGTTTGTTCTTCCCCACCCCCCACCAAGTTCCCCTACCTTTTTCATTCCCACTATAACTTTCTTGGGAATCATCCAAGAATGGCAGCATCACATTTATTTTCTCACATGGTAATACTAACTTCCATAGACATGAAAAAGGATCACATATTTTTGAGCTATCCACCTCATCTATTTCCTTTATTCATAAGGGAGCTCATCAGAGACCTAGTTTTATCCTCTTAGCTCTATAAAGATTTTTCTGTAGTGGGTTGCCAAGGACACTATCAACTGTAATAAAAGTCACCAGTAAGAAGTCAGGGAACATGGCACACCACTGTTGTAAAAAACTTCTGTTTCATTTTCAAAGTCCATCTCCAGCTCAGGGTTTTCATAGAGGACCCAAAAAATTTCCACAGAAAAAGGAGAGGAGGGGGAAGCATCACATTGATTAAGGGCTTCAGTTTTAGTCCTCACTCATGCATTTAGAATAATAACTGAGGAACTGCCTTGAAATTTTGAGTCAGTACTTGACTTGAATCAGCTTTAACTATGTTCCTTTACACTTCTGACAAAAACAAATCCAACTGATGGAAGAAAGTCTTGTACCTACGTCCACATCATGTAGACAAACTGACTATGAGATGAGAAGGTGTTGACAGGCTTCCCAGTCCTGCAGAGCCTCAGAACAGGGCAGCAGTAAATGGTATCCTAGGATGGTACTGAGGCACATACAGCCCTATCTAGTTTTTTTTTTACTTCCATGTAGAGATGGAATACAAGAAGTCTCAAAGTGCAATTCTATTAAATTTATTATTTAAACAGTGGATATGCTAGTTGTAAAAAGGTGACTTTAGTGTTAAATACTTAATTCCATTTTAATAGTGTTCTCAGTCTTTACAGTGCTACTTCTTACCCTTTAAGAGTGCACAGCAACTCAAAAGATACACAGGAGAATAACAACAGACTTTTGGAGTTATGCAAACCTCCGACACATTTGTTTTTCCCCTCCTGCCCCAGTATTTGCAGTTATCTTCTCTTATAGAGGGACTTCCTCATTCCACTCCCTAAGGAAAAAAAAAAAGATTAAGATATATATTGTCCTTCCAAATAATACATGCCAATATAATTCTAAAGAAGGACTAGACATCAGCAATTGCCTTTTCCTGTTGCAGGAGAGGACACCAATGGTTGATATGAGAATTATGTATTCAGCTTCCCAACAAGGATAAATTCTGCAGGAATGATACCAGACTGCAGAATATTCCAGTACAACAGATAAGAGTTCCATATCAAACTCATAGCATATTTGCAGTGTGCTCCTGTAACTGCATTGTTGAACACATCCAAGGAACACCAACTATTTCTGGGGCAAATATAAGTAGTAGTTTGGGATTGTGCAAACTTCCTGAATGCTTTTACTGAAAAGGATCAGCAATTAAAGGTTTAACACCAATATTTAAACAATCTGACTTCAGGAGTGATGCCAATTTTGACTAGTAAGATGTTTCAGTCTAAGTTTGTTTCTGACCTTACAAATACATGGAATTTTAATCCTTTCTCTGGTTTAGTATATGAGAACTAACTAAATGAATATCGAAGGTAGCTTAACTATACCAGATTGTTCTATTCCAGAAGGAACTCTGATCTTTGAGGTAGCTGCTTTTATGTACTGACCTTCTCAGTTTATAACCTTTTCAGACTCTCCCAAAAATGTACAAAAGCGTATTTGTTATTGCACCTACTTTTTATAACCTTTTCAGACTCTCCCAAAAATGCACAAAAGCATATTTGTTATTGCACCTACTTCACGAAATTTTCCCCTCCATTGTTTTTCCTATCTTCCTCCAAAGTAGCAAGAAGTTCGTACTCCATAAAGTCAAAGTTCCTAGGGACTATCTACATGCATTTGTGCTGGATCAAGTTACAGGCTGAGACAGACCTGTAGCTTAAAGAAAAGGATATAATGCAGAGTGACACAGGACCCAACATTTTAAAAAGATAAAATCCTGTGAAGAACCTTGAGACCAAAATAGTGGGGTTTGGCGTTTGTGTTTGGTTTTGTTGGAGGGGTTTTGTAGGTGGTTTTCCCCTGCCCCCCCTTTCCCATAAATAAAGGGAGGGAACCTAACCTTGTCAGAGCTCCAACAGCATTCATAGCTAGGTGTTCAAACTTTAGCTTACTTTTTTCCTCGTCTTGTCTGCATAGATAGCATTTGCTATTATTTCACAGGCTATCCAGTGTCCTTGCAGTTCAAGCCAAGAACCATTAGTCCCAGAGACAGTAATGAAGAAATGCTTGTAACAGTCGTTTCTGTAGCTTGCCACTGCATACCAACCTTTGCGTACGCTGTTCTTGGGCACCTCCCACACCTCTACTTCTTCCACCTCACATCTCGTGTTCCTGCGTTTTGAAGGTGGCTTGCCTATTCTTTTCTTCTTCAGTTTAATCAAAGGTGGGCACCCTAAAGATACAACCAGTGTTATTTCTCCAGATCATAGCCATAGCAAGTTACAGCTGGATTTCCCCCAACTGGCCCATAGCGTTCTTTTTTCTCCCTTCCCTCTACATGTCCATTTTAGTGGCAGATAGAACTGACACTACGTATGCCAAGCAGTCTTGTATGTCTACAGTATGGAATCCATAATGCTGGATGCACTGAATTTTGCATCAGAACTTGGATAGGTGCTAATGTGGCAAGAAGGAACCCAGTGAAAGTTGAATAATTCTGCTCCAGTTCGCTTTACAAGTGTTCAGGACTGACTGACAGCTGTCCAAGTGGCACAACTCACCCACTGTCTTAACAACTCTGAAGAACTAAGTTATGTACCACAGGTACGCAGTTCAAGAAGTCAAATTTAGCATATGATATTACTGTTAAAGCAACAGATCTTGTTTAGCTAAAACCTCCCTACTTGCAGGGGACTTAATTTTTAAGATTAATTTGAAGAAACTAGTCCTAAAATAAGCAAAGCTTTAAAAAGGATGTTGTTCTACTAACACTCCTGAGGCATCCATTGGTATGAACAGCATTCAGAAGTCAATTCCTGCTCCCTAATTCTGAATGTGATGGCTTCTTCAAACTAGATAGGCAGGAAGAGAAAGCAGGGAATAACAGAAAGGCTGGGCACTCTCAGTTTGCCACATCATCTATGGCTTAGAAGGGACATGCTGAAAGTAAAAGATAACAAAATTATTTTAGAACTATGTTATTATTTATATGAATTGTTTTAAGGAGCTAAGAACGGCGCTGCTAAAGGAGAGTGTTCTCAACTTTTATAGAGGATGCTAGCATAAAAAAACCCCACAATATTTTGAAGAAGTCTTTGGGTAGAGAGCCTAAACCAAACCCCAAACACCAACATGCTCAAGCAGGAAAGCAATGCAGGGAGAACTCTAAAGAACAGGCTTCTGAGCTGTCGATAGAGGAAACCTGATATATATTATCACTGAAGCAAGTCATCGGTCTGTTTTGAAGTTGACTTCACATTCTGCTATTTGATAGACTGATCCTGGGATACCTGAAAGCATGTGACCCAGGAGAGCAGTAATACTCAGACTACAGCAAATTCTACAGTTGTTCCAACAGCACTTAGAATAAAAAACACCCTTGAAGAGCATCTAGAAACAGAGCTGAACTTCAAGTAGACCTTAATTGTAAAGAAAAACCATTCAGCTTCAGGAGGAAGCAGAAGATACAGAAACTATCTAACCTTTTACTTTATTAGAATAACTGATTTGTTCATCTTTTCCCAAACCACATCAAGATGATTTGCACTCAGACATCCTTTAGCAGTAGTGGGGCAACTGCTGGTCCATGCTAGTTTCTCTCAACATTGGCTTATGCTACTGTCACACACAACTTCCTAGATGTGCTACTCATCAAGATTAGGAACTACCACTGCATGTGCACTCAGGAGAAACATTATCCAAGTTAATACTACAGTTTAGCTGTAGTATTAGCCCAGTAGAATTATGGCAGTAGCAACTTCATACAAATGGATTTGCTCGGCCACAAAGTATTTGGTGCTTTGATTTCCCATAGTACTTTTAAGAAAAAAAAAAAAGAGTATCTATAATGCATCCTTATCACATGTTTGAGTTTGAGGATATAAATACACCCCAAGATGTACTGACTGATAGGCATTCCATCAATACCAGAGCAGTGAGTATTAGTTTTATTCTCTTCAAATCTTATTCAAATATTATAAGCTTGCTGGTTTGTATCATAGCCTTTTGAATGTTCCTTAAGAACAAAAAACACATTGAGGAAATAGGTTGTACCTTGTTCTTTACTCTTGGCTGAGGGTGAGAGGCTGGTAAATTTGGGTTTAGCACCACTTCTAATCCAATACTCTTCAGGTGGTATCCCCATATTCTCCCTTAACAGCCTTCCTAATAAATAAAAAAAAAGGGTATTTAGTTTTACTAATGTTAATACACTGTTTGATCCACAAGTCAGAATACAAAGCCAGCTACTGAATCTAATTGCAAGAGTCTATTAAAATAAAAACATCATTTTTTGGAGACCACACTTGACAAAGATTACCAGCTACTTTAAGTTTACATATTTTATACAAAGAAAATAAAGTTTAAGAACACCAAGCCTGTTTTTACTAGTAGATCATCCTGTTTTAGATGCCTCTCTGATCTACAATATGAAATACATTTCACAATACAAAACTGTACTAAACAGCAACCAACTACTGAAATACCCACTGAACTAAGCAGGTACGAACCCTGACTGATAACTCCCCTTAGCTTGGTTTAGATTAATCCAATTTCTACCAATATTTACCTTTGGGTAAATAAAAATGTTCCTTTTCGGATCAAATTTAATACAGTTTCACACTCATTTTATGAAAATAAAACAAGTTTTTTTTTTGCTAACAGCAGGAGAGCAGCAGCTATAGTAAAATAAAGTTTGACTCCTTTTCCGCAGAGAGAAGAAATTACACAGGGTATTGCCACCAGATTATAATAAACTTAGTCCTATTTAATCCACCTAACATGGGTCTGTTATGTTGGAGTCAGAATGTTTGTATAAATTTAAGTGCTGAGTTTCCAAGATATTATTAAACAATCATAAATGTGTAGTTCAAGTGACCTGAAGCTTCTCAAATGAAAAAATTGCCACTACTGTCAGGAAGTGAAGTACATCAAATGTAACTCAAAGGAGAGTTTCTGCAAAATTCTCTGTTGGTTGTGAAGATGCAGAATCCTCATGCAATAGGTAGAAAATTGCAGCAAATCCCCTCTGCCACAAAAAAAGTTAAAATATTCTGCAGTACTTCTGGCTCTAAGCCACACCTGAAACAACGACATTCTCCAGTCTTCCCACTGGTACAAACTACAATTTGCAACTCAATTAGGCCTTCTTTGTGTGTCCTATTAAGAAGTACTTTGTCCTCAGCAATTAGCTTACCTCCCAAGCATTTCCACACCATCCGCTGGTGGTCAAGTCCTTCTCTTCTTGACATAGGCCTCTTTCTTCCATAATACCCACAGTCACCGTATACAACTTCTTCTTGTTCTTTCTCCTTTGGCTTGTAAACTACACCAATGCTCTCACCAAGTCCACTCCTAGCTATTTTTTCTTGAGCAGGCCAGCTAATTAATTGAGCCGGAATAGCATTTTTAGGTGGTTTCCAAAGAACCCTCTGGCCAACTTGGTAGAAACTTCCTCTACTAGGTGTCAAGATTCCATACGGAGGGACTTCTTGAAAGAAATACTCCATTTCATCCATACCATCATCCTCCTCTTCTTCTTCACTTTCATCCTCTTCTTCTTCCCTCACAGAGTATTCTTCAGAGTCCTCAACTTCTGACAAACTCTTAGCTGTTTTTTTCTTGAGAGAAACTATTTTTTTCTGACTTGAAGATCTAGGAAAAGCTCCCAGATTTCTGCCTTTACTAGAAGCCTCTTTAGTCTTCATCGTTGAAGAGTTTGTGACATCTTGGTCATGCAAACTGTTCATCTGCTCCCTTCCTACCACTTCATCTTCATTAAGGGACCCAGCACTTTTAATTTTCTCTTTCTCTAAGCCCTCTGTACTTTTTTGGAAAGTATACATGCTTTTCTGAAGCACATAGTCAGGGACAAAGTAAGACACTGGGGTATTATCAATTGATGAGCCTTCCTCTCTAGAGGACATGTCATCAGAAGAAAGACTGAGTACACTCTGACATTTCCGTTGCGGCAAACAAACGTCGTAGTTGTAGTTTGCGTCCATACTAGCCAGCCAGCTGTTAGAGGGAATGTACTTCTCAATTGATTCGTCACACCAAATACTTTTATCTGTTTGACTTTCGTTGGTTGTGCTGTGGCTTAGATTCAGCTTTTTCTGCTGAAAACTCAAGTCACTCATTACCTCCATACCAGGTGGGAGCAATCCTGCTTGTTGAATAAAGCTGGGCTCTTCTTGAGAAGTTTTTGAGCCTGTGGATTTTCTAGAGCTGGATTTCTTAGCTACTATCACATCCTGTCTTACGACTGGCTGATCTATGCCAACAGATCTTGCCATCTCTGCAATTTCCACTGCCATGGTTTCCCCTGGGGGGGATTTTGCCTGTTGACTTGTATTTGCCTGCTTTTCTGCATCCATCTTCACTTCATTATTTTGGACCTCTTGTTCTTGCACAGCTTCAGCACCCTGTTTTGAGGTGAGAACAGCTTTTCTCTCATCTAAGAAAGCTCCTGGCACCATTTTCTCCCCTTCAGGAGGGCCATATATCCTCCCTTCACATGAGCTAACAGAAAATAAGTCATGCTGTACTGCATTTTCTGGGACTGATTTACCACTTGCCACATCATACAGAGGGATAGTTTCTTTAAAGGACTTCCAGAGCTGAATAGCTGGAGAGCCATTTCCATATTCTATCCTCACTTCTTCCTTCTCAAAGGCATAGCTCCCAGTAGGAAGATTTCTGTACTGTGTAGAGCTGGAAGGGCTCTTGTTATGAAACTCTCTGTCTAACACAATGGAAGATCCAGATGAATCCTGTTTCTTTGAAGCACTTTCAGTCTCTGTACCTACACCAGAAGAGACACAGGCTGCATTTCCTGCATCTGTACGGGTATCTTGATGCTTCTTTTGCTTGTTTTCAGGCTGCCTAGGATCAGTCTGTGTTTCTTTTGTCTCCATTTTTTTCCCAGAGGTACTATAATGTCTAAATCTTGTTGCATGATAAAATATAGGGGAAGGTGTGGGGGCATTAAAATAAGGCCTTCTATTAATTCTTGCATGCACTGGATGCTGTCGAACAAAAAATCCGGGGTACTCATGGAGCGCAACAGAATAAAATGGAAAATATGGATTTCCACTTCGGAAGCCTAGACATTGGGGATTAAAAAAAATTAAGAACAAATATATCTTCTTTCTGAAATAAGTCATTCTGATTAATAATTGCTTGCATACCCAGGGACAGCTACACTGGTAAGTAAAGCATTCCACCTGTCAATGTTTGGAAGCAAATCTGCTGCAGATACCCAGGTCCCTGTTATGGACCATCTGGACAGCTATACTTTAACTAGAGCTTACTTTTATTCCTCAGAACATACATTAACTAGCCTCCTGTAATTTTTTTTTTATTCTATTATTAACTATGCTATAGTATTGTATCCGAAAAAGACAGCTACAGTTAGAAATTAACATATGCATACCATTTACCAGAGGTATTTAACAATATCGTTTCTATGTGGATTTTTAATTTTGTATTTATCCATACCTATGATGCATGCATGTATGGAATTCATACATACCCACATACTAATCACTAGGCATGTTCTAGAGCTTTTTATCTGTAGGATAATCATTACTTAATATTTTGCTTAGTTTCCATTCTCCAGAAATGAATGCTTTCCAGCACACAAGTTACATATTTAACTGATACTTCATAAATCAAATCTTTGACAACCAGAACATTACATTAATTCTACCTTAAACTCCCAACAAACTCATTAACACAGATACACATTTGCTTCCTCCTCTCTAGCAGCAGTTTACTAAGCAAAGCTTCCCCAGACAGCTCTCATTTCCCTTACCTGGAGCAGGTACACAGTACGGGCTGTACGCATGACTGAGGTACCACGAATTTGGAAAAGGCTGTTGTGCTGTTGGCTGTGCATAAAAAAAGGGTCTTGTGTGGCTGGTGGAATACGATCCACTTTCTGAATTTGAGGTAGTATTCATTTTTATTTTTTTTTTTAACACTGGAAAAGATAAAAGAAATAAGAGATTAACCACTTCAAAAACTGTATGACAGTGATTTTTATGTTCTGCCAGAATCCAGGAGACATTCCTCTCTCAGCCTAATGAAACCAGATTTTTCCAGAAGAAAACTACTATCTTCCAACCAGAAAGTAGAAAACTGACATACTATCAAAGCCAAAAACTTCAGTTCTCCTTTGCTAAGCAAACTTTTATATGCAGGTCTCAGTACTACTTCAAGCCATCTTATAACATATTTTAAAGCCAATAGACCAGTAACTTTAATGTAGTCCTCCATGCACACATTTTATATAAGTAGTATTCCAGCCAATTATAAATTAGTCTTCAGTCAATTAGCCTTGAGCAAGAGGCCTAAAAAAAAAAGCTTAATAGAAGGCTTCACACAATCAGAAGTTTGGTGCTCCATGAAGAAAACACTTCTTAACACCAATGCATATGTTGTATTTGAGATGACAATGAGAACTCTTATTAATTCAGGAATTTTACTTTATAATTTAGTTAAGAACAGTAACAGCTAACATCATAAACCAAGCATTTCAGTGACACCATGCTTCCTATGCTTAAACTAAGCGATGAGTAACAAAAAAAAAAAAAGGAAAATCCTTATGCATGATTTCAAATTCAAAGCCATACAAAATTCACAGGACAGACCTTCCTCCCACACTTCTGTATTCCCTCAGGTAACTAATACGCTAAGTTCAGTTCATTCCAACCCTGGCAAGTGATACAGCCTTATTACACATAACTTATAAGAATAAATGAAATAAGGGAACTCAGGAGATCTAGTGACAGAAAATAGACAGCAAGCCAACTCTTTAAACAACTTAAACATTTCAAAGTCAGAAAAAAAATAACTTGAATTCAACACCTGTTACAAACTGGCACACAGCTCAGCCTGGAGTTTCAGAAGCTTTGAGGAACACTGGAGCCCTCTTCAGTTTCCATCTAGAGCAGCCCAGCCAGCTCCCACAAGCACCAAAAAGCTGACCAACTCCCCTCACTCTCCTAATGCAAAGCTCCCAAGACCACTTTGACCTTTAAGAGAGTGCAATGTAGGGAAGGAAAAAAAAAAAAAAAAAACACAAACCCAACCACGAAACAGAAGCCCTAACAAAAACTAAGCTATTCCTGCCCTATTAGAGCCCCTCAAAACTAAGGTCTATGCTGCTGCTCAAAGCCCAGCAAGAAACTAACCACAGCCTCAGCTCACCCTCTTTATGGCAGGCAGCTGCCACTTGTCCACTCCCCCTCCCACCTGAGGCTCATTTAGCAGGGACACGGGGGCCTTTCTCTGGCAATATGTGGGAGGCAGAATCCAAACACCAGGCTAGGAGCAGTAGTAAAAGCCTCCAGCTGGTGTGCAGAGAGCTAACGGTCTCATTCTGCAGAGATTTAAGCTGCCTCCCCGAGTGAGTCTAATGTTTTCCTTTTGTAACATTGGAACTTACACTAAAAAAAAATATAAAACAAAAAACCAAATGGAAATACTGCTAATCTTCTGCTTAAAACTACTGTTAAAGACACTTTTTGTAGGGGAATAAAAATGAGATATGGAAATACCCAGTAAAGAGAGCAATGCTTTTACATCCTAACCCAGCCAAGGGGACTGACAAACGATGCTCTCCCCATATAAGCAAGGGAAGTGCTGGTTCCAGTGCAGGGTACTCCAGCAGATCTAACAGCAATTTATGAAATGCAAGGTTCTAATTAGGCTCTGCCCTGGGTCCTTAAAGGGGATGAGAATCTGGGGGGCTGCTTTGCGACTTCATGTCTCTGAATGACAGCATGAGCATTGACTGGGAGGTGGTGAGGTCATTCTCCCCCTCTGCTCTGCACTGGGGAGGCCACCACTGGAATCCTGCCTCCAGTGCTGGGCTCCCCAGTTCAAGAGAGACAGGGAACTGCTGGAGAGAGTCCAGCGTAGGGCAACCAAGGTGATGGAGGGATTGGAGCATCTCCCTGATGAGGAAAGGCTGAGAGAGCTGGGACTCTTGAGCCTGGAGAAGAGAAGGCTGAGGGGAGACCTTCTTCATGCTTCCAAGGATCTAAAGGGTGGGTGGAAGGAGGATGGAGCCGGACTCTTTTCAGGGGTTCCCAGTGACAGGACGAGGGGCAACGGGCACAAGCTGGACCATGGGAAGTTCCACTCCAATGTGAGGAAGAACTTGTTTGGGGTGAGGGTGGCAGAGCCCTGGCAGAGGCTGCCCAGGGAGGGTGTGGAGTCCCCTTCTCTGGAGATCTTCAAGCCCCACCTGGATGCTCCTGAGTGATGTGCTCTGGGCAGCCCTGCTTTGGCAGGGAGTTGGACTGGATGGGCTCTAGAGGTCCCTTCCAACTCTGACAATTCCATGATTCTGTGATGTCCAAGAGAAGGATGCCCCAGGAATGCACTATGCAAGTAGGTAAGCAACCAGAGAAAAACAAAGAGGTGTACATGCTCACAGGTTGTTTATATTTCAAGGCTGGTGCTCTGGTTTGAGCAACACAGGACTGATTTCTCTTCTAATGCTTGGGAAAACTGCACTCTTAGAAGACTCTAGCCTCTGAGTGTCGGAAAATATTTCCTTTATAGCCAGCAATGGCATGCGGGTTTCAAGGTCTCGGTGTTTTCGAGCCTTGCCAGGTGTGGGGATGAGGAGGAGCGGGACCTGAGCACTTGACCCAAGCAGGCCAACGGGATTATATCATACCATGAATGACACATTCAATATAAATTAGAAAGTTTGCTGTGCAGCTTCTCTTCTGTAATGGCTGCGATCCCGAGAACTGCTTGCCCCGGTGCTGGAGCTCTGAGCTCTTCCCTTTCTCCCGAAGCCACAGCGCTCACAGTGTCCCACATGGGCTGTCCCTGCTGGGAGAGCCGTGCCATGGGAAGTTCCACTCCAATGTGAGGAAGAACTTGTTTGGGGTGAGGGTGGCAGAGCCCTGGCAGAGGCTGCCCAGGGAGGGTGTGGAGTCCCCTTCTCTGGAGATCTTCAAGCCCCACCTGGATGCTCCTGAGTGATGTGCTCTGGGCAGCCCTGCTTTGGCAGGGAGTTGGACTGGATGGGCTCTAGAGGTCCCTTCCAACTCTGACAATTCCATGATTCTGTGATGTCCAAGAGAAGGATGCCCCAGGAATGCACTATGCAAGTAGGTAAGCAACCAGAGAAAAACAAAGAGGTGTACATGCTCACAGGTTGTTTATATTTCAAGGCTGGTGCTCTGGTTTGAGCAACACAGGACTGATTTCTCTTCTAATGCTTGGGAAAACTGCACTCTTAGAAGACTCTAGCCTCTGAGTGTCGGAAAATATTTCCTTTATAGCCAGCAATGGCATGCGGGTTTCAAGGTCTCGGTGTTTTCGAGCCTTGCCAGGTGTGGGGATGAGGAGGAGCGGGACCTGAGCACTTGACCCAAGCAGGCCAACGGGATTATATCATACCATGAATGACACATTCAATATAAATTAGAAAGTTTGCTGTGCAGCTTCTCTTCTGTAATGGCTGCGATCCCGAGAACTGCTTGCCCCGGTGCTGGAGCTCTGAGCTCTTCCCTTTCTCCCGAAGCCACAGCGCTCACAGTGTCCCACATGGGCTGTCCCTGCTGGGAGAGCCGTGTCCTGCTGATGGGATGGGCTGAGTATAATTCTTGTATATCTTATATTGGCATCGGGATCAAAGCTGGTTCTTCAGTATTATTAATTATCTAGTCATTTTCTATTATATCTGTTTACATTTCAACCCCTAGGTTTCCTTGCTTTTCCTGGTTACCCTTCCCGTGTGGGGAGGGGTCCTTGGGTGAGAGAATAACTGTCTGAATGACAGTAAGTTGTTGTGGGTTCCTCGAACCGTAACAGTCAAGAAATTCCAGATAACTTCTGGCTTTTTTCTTTCTATAATATTGAGATTAAACTTGTCTGTTGAACTAAGACACAGATTATAAAGTGCCTGGGAGGGATTACTGATCGCATTGCTCACAGACACCCCAAGCCAAAGCTTTTCCTTTGCTCTGGTGGCAGCTCTTGCACTGGGCGTGCAGGCTGCCTGGTGATTTGTTTGGGATGTTTTAACTCCTGCATTCATCAGATTTAAGCTTTCACTTTTGTTTTTTTAAGTTAAATTCTCAGCCTTTCTCTTGGAGAAGAGAAACGCTCCTTAGAGTTTAAAAAGTTGCCTTTTTATCAGGATTTTCCTTCCTTTTGGCTTCAGCCCTCAGGCTCCTCCCGCCCCCGCCCCTCTCGCTCCCCTGCAGGCCGCAGGCCACACAAGGCCTCAGGCGGCGTTTGCCGGCGCAGCAGCAAACCTCCCACCCCCGGGGGTCCTTCGGTCGGCCGAAGGAGGTCTCGGCATCCCGGGTGCCCCATCCTGCCGGGAGGGCCGGGGCCCGAGGAGGAGACGGCGGCGGAAGGCGGGCCGGGGTGAGGCGCGCCCGCCGCGGGCCCCGTTCGCCTCAGGCCGCCCAGCAGGGGGCGCTGCACCCCCCATCGCGGCGCGCGGGCGGGGGAA
>NW_015090914.1:1222694-1246885 GCF_001431845.1 Calidris pugnax | reverse complement strand
GGCGGCGCTGAGGGAAGCGGGGCGGGGGGGAGCCTCGTCCGTCGCGCCTGCGCGGCGAATGGTCGCCGCCCCCGCAGCCCGGGGGAGACCGGATCCTCCCGCCTCCCCGGCCCCCTCGCCCCTGGCTCGGGACGCTGAGGCAGAAGAGGAAGCGGCGGTCGGAGGTTTGTCTGGGAGGGAAGGGGGGGGAAATGGCGGTGGTTCTCCCGCGCTCGTCTCTCCTTGGCCGCCCTCCCCTGGCGCGGCCGTTGGGCCGTTCCCTGTCTCCTCACGGCCGGCGGCCTGCGGGGCCGGAGCAGGGGTAGGCCGCCCCGCGCCGCCAGGGGGGCTGAGGCGGCTCGGGCGGCGGCTCGGGCGGCGCGGGGCTCTGCGGCAGCCTCCTCCTCCGGCCTGGGCGCGGCCCCCGCCCGTCCCCTCCCCGTCCCGCCGCCGCTCCAGGCCCGCCGGACACTGGGGGGGCCCGGAGGAAGAAGGGCGAGGTGGCCTCCGGAGCCGACTCCGCGCCCTTGGCCGGGGCCGGCTCCTGGCGCGGCGGAGCCCGGGAGGAGAGGGGAGCGGCGGCGGGTTCCGGCCGTCCACGGCCCCTTAGGGAGGCAGGAAGGGAATTAAAGCAACCGAGGCACGGGACGGCGCACCTGGGTGTCAGGAAGAGCAAAAATAAATAAAAAAAAGCTTTTTCTTTTTTTTTTCCTCCCGCTGTGTAGTCCCGTCCCGCCGCACTCTACAAGAGGTGCTGCCGGCGCTCGGCCTCTCGGCCGCTGGGCAGGGGGGAGCGGGGTGTCCGCACCTGCGGTGGCTTTTCTTAGAGATGCTGGGAGTAGCCGGGGCTGTGAAGTCTGGGAGAACAGCGCTGAACTGGCACTGCTGTTTCTTGTAGTTGCCATCCTTTTCTTGCCGGTGTGTCTAGTTGTGTGTGTGTATAGGTAGCATTTTACCTACAGCGACCAAGGGTGGGCTTCAGTGTGTATATGAGGATTTGAAGAGTCGGTTCTTAGTGAGCTTTATAGACTAAACCTATGCATGGTGTAGCTTTGAACTTAGCTATCTACATGCCTAAGGTTTTTTTTTTTTTGAGTACTTATTCTGCTATGAACAGGATGGATGCCTGCTACTTCTGAGATAACTTTAGGTACGATTTTAGAAATGGACTTGTGTTGTAGTTAGTATCTGCAGTTTTAGAGATTTCTTTGCAAAGCCACAGCTTGGCTTTCTGTGTTATTTCTCTGACTATAGTGGACCTGAAATGCTGTGTGCTGTTGTGAGCTCACCTAGGGCCATGCCACGTGAATTTTGCTAAGATGATGTATTTAGAAAAATCATTAAAATACATAATCAAATTAGTTCAATTTCTCAAAAACATGCTAGGAGAAATAGTTTTTTTTTTAATATTTAATATACTCAGATGTGTAGATCATGTAATCTCATGATCTGGGTATAGGTGTCACATCTCTTTCCTAATTATTTTTGTGTGGAATAAAAGGGTCTTGTTATACTCAGTAAGCAGCATCTTGCAGGAACAGACCAAAGCAGAAGAAAAGATGTTGCAGCTTATTTAATTTTTTTTTTACTGTATTTTGGGCAGGTGGTTGTTATGGGTTTCTTTAAGGCAGGCTTTTTTGTTTTGGTCATGTGACTATGAAGCAGACTGAAACTGCTGCAAATCCTAGAAAGTCTCTTCCTTAATTTAGTGGCTCTTGCATTTTCAGAATAAATTTTATATGCATGAATAAGCTGTCCATTATAAGACTAATCATTCAGGAACTAATTTATGGTTAATGAAGCTGCAATAGTTATTAATCTAATTTCTTAATGTAGAAATGCCTGAATTTATAGTTGAACATCATTATATCTCATAGTGAATATTTAAGGGAGTGATGTATACTTGTGAACTGGAATTTAAGTTGTTAAATAAAACAGACCAGTTTCATTAACATACTAGAGTTTCGTGAAAAAAAAAAAACAACCCACTTTTCTTTGCATACATGATATATGGCTGGATTTTACTGGAGACACCCATGGCCTGTTTTTTTTCAAAGCTTAATTTTCCAAAACAGGTCAAGTCTTTCCACAAAACAGGAACGCCCTTGGGGATGGAAGCTACCCGTGCTCAGCGTAGAAGGCCAGTTGCCATGTGAAGTTGTTGCTTTATCTTGTGATATTTTTTTTTTTCTGAACAGGTACTTCCTTTAGTGTATGACTTCCTTTAGGAGCAGAAAAACAGGATAGAAACTGGTAATGAGGAGTGTATTGTGACCAAACATGCTGTTAGAGTGGAGTCTGGCACTTCTAGCCTGTAACTTCCCTGTAGTTTCAAAAAGCTCACCTACCTCAAAGTTGTGACTCGCCTCCCAAGCATAATATGTATGGAAAATAGTAGTTTCCAAGTGAATAGTAATTTTCAAGATGATAATATTGTAGGAATAAATTGGTCCTTGTGTTTTTGTGAAATTTCATGTTGCTGCCTTATTAGAATCTCGCTGATGTCCTCAGGTTTCTGGACTGCAGTGGTATCAAAGACACCTTTGATGGCTTTAGAAGAGAGGAAAACTTCCAAGTCTGGAACTGCTTCATCAGTTACCTATTTCTTTTTTGCTGCCAATGATGCAAATTTGATACATTACTTAAGAATCTAGAGCTTTTTCTTCTTTCTTTCTTTGCTATCTTTGAAAACTGCTGGCAAGTGTATTGATTTAAGTAATTGATTTTAATTGTTTTGGGGACTTGTCTTTCCCCCCTCATTAGTTGGTAGAATCATTTTGAAAGGTGTTGATTTGTAACTCAGTGTATCCTTACTAGTAACTAAGTATTAAAGGTACTTCCCTGGCGAGCTGGGGAGGGTTGCTGGCTCTGCACACACAAACATTTGTGTGCTTTGGCTTCCGGTTGTTCAGTTCTTAATTTTGACGTTTCACTGTTAAAAATAGGGAATGACTCGCTGCTTTTCACTTGTGATGTTTTCACTTGTGATGTGAATGAAGCTGCCCTCAGATGGAAATAGGAATTTGATTAAAAGTGCACAAGAGTAGTACTTAAAGCTTCTTTTCTTTTTTTTTTTTAATTAGTTAAAACTAGGTTAAATAAGTTGAATGTCCAGGGAAATAAGTTTTGGCTGTTGTTTTTTTTTTCTTGCAAACATACAGGTTTATTGAAGTGTGAATTGTAATTAATGAAGTTAAATTCGAGAGATTTAGATGGTTGAAGATGCAGGTCGGAACCTGTGATACTTTTATAGATGTTTAAGTGTTTTTTTTGAAAATAGGCATCTAATCTGGCAGACTTCTTCATGGGATTTTCAGAAAGAACTTATTTTTTTTTCCTAGTATCAAAATACCTAAGTTAAAAAAAAACACAAGCGAAAAAAAAGATTGCATGTCTATATATCTGTTTGTCCTCCTTATAATTTGGAAAAAAATAAAGTAAATTTTGTTTTGAATTAGTCTAGTTGAAGAATATTATAGCTATATATCTTACTCCTTTCCCTACTAATTACATTGGAATTAGTCATTATTCCATGTTACACACTGAAGTATGGTGTTAACACGTCTGTGTGTGCAGCACGATAGGTATCTTTATCAATCTTTGCCTGACCTCAGAAAATAAACAGATTCAAGGAAGGCAATTAATAGCCTATCCCATAACTCATTAACATTTGATGACTAATTTTTGGAGTGGTCTCATTCTGATTTAAAAGTACATGAACAAGTGTTAAAAGCCACCTCATTAAAAATTACTTAAGTTAAAAGGAATAATTACTTAAAACCAAACCCTCTTATCAACCTGTTACTTAATGTTGCTCTCCAGCTTGATAAGGAGTCACTTTACATCACCTGGTAATTGGTGGAGTTTGCAATCCAGTGCTGCTGTGGCCTTCCAGCAGCTACCTACCAGGCCAGTTTTAGATAACTGGCTTCCAAGAAGTTACCCAGAATAAAACAGTTGTTCCAGTGACATCGTTGAAAGGGAAAGTCTTATTCACAGAACTTGTATTGAAGGATTATTTTTATTCTCTTAGTTTCCATTCAGGATATTAGGCTAACTTCAGCCATAGACTTGTGTAATCCATAAATCAGAAATGCCTACTGCAGGAGAGTGTAGTCATCTTTGCAAGTTTGTAGTTTTTCAGTTGGATCTGTGTGCCAACCAAGCACAGTGCAGCGAGAGAGATGTTAGGTGGGACTGGGGATAACTGAGCCTCCTATGGTTCTCCTTTGGCAAGTAGGTGGCTTCAGACAAGGCGATTCCTATTTCAGTGCCTCAGTTTTTCAGCCTCTAAGATGAGGAGATCTCCTTTAAAATTGTCTGGAACGCCTCAGAGAGGTGTGAGAGAGGTAGGTAGTCTTGGAGGACTTTCCAGGCATGAAATGATGTTCCTCCACCGCTTACCCTAATGTTTTGAACAGATTCACTTCGACGAATGACAACAGAATCTATGGTAATTTTAGACCAGAAATTGGGGGAATCCTTGATGAATTGTTCTTCTGAAGAGTATTTAGTATGGTTCCACTAGAAGGGGATGGGGATGTGATTTTTATGACAGACACAAATGGTTCAAATACAAAGTTTTGTTCTTTAGAGAATGGATATCATTGGCTGCAAAACACAGTATGGCTGTGGAATCCTGTATGTAGCACGTTCCTACCCTGAGCACCTCACTGGAGCAGGTCTGGGAAAAGAGATGGTTTCAGTTCAGCTGTAAAACAAGGACTCCAGCTTTGTAAATTTACCGTTTGGAGGTGATTTGCATCACATAAATGTTCTGCAACAAGGCTCCTGTCATCTCCTCAGTCTTTCCTGCTACTGAGGGTCATACTCAAATGTTTCAGCTATTTATAGGAATTAATTTCACAGTTTCAGCTTGTCTTCTGTTGAACAGGTCTGCTTTTTCAGTTATTGGTTATTGCTTATTCAGTTACTGCATGCTGCCAAAAATGTCTTTAATCTTACTAGCAGGTGTATCTCAATTTCTCCATAGCATCCATGACTGGGTCTGTTACCTGATGACTAAACCAGTGCATATTAGTTTTCCTGTTTCTGACATTTTCCTGATTTATATTCTTTAAAATTATATCAGAATAGGAAGTTAGGATATCAATGACTACTTTTGCTAAAGCTCAGTACTACAGATGCTCTGCCTGAACAGAGCTTAATCCACTGGCTTGTATTGTTGTTGAAACTTTACTCCTAAGCTAGGAAAAACAATGCTGTAGGGACCCGGGATACCAGTAGAGCCAGGAGCTATTTATTTCCCTGGGCCTAACACACTTAGGAAGTCTGTGTGTCTCTGTAGCCATTTAAAGCTCGGTGCAGAACTTGTCAATGGATTGAGTTGCATGTTAAGCTCTTATCAGATAACCAGGATACTGGTCAGTGATGAAGAGATAGGATGCACACTAATTTGGTGAAAAGAAGCTGTGGCTTTTGAAGCAGGTCATTGCTTTAGATGAGCAGTATCTCTGTATATCCTTGATATACTTGTGGTTTAGTGACTTCAGTGGTTAAATGCACCTGAAACTTGAAGGTCTGAAGTCAGGACTTATGCTAATATCTGTTTTTATAGCAGATAGTAGTCTCTCCTCCTTCTTCCCCCAAATATTAACACCTTTTCTGTTTTTCCTTAATTAATTGCCTTCACCTGAACAAACAGTGAACATTGTTTGACTATTTTGACTGGTTTCCAGTTAACCAGTGAAAACTATGAGTTTGAGATCTCTTGTACGCATATTTCTTCACTGAAAAAGATCAGTGACACTAAATTAGTAGTAATTAAAGTGGCATTAATTAAGCATATCTGTTTCAAGTGAGTGAATGTTAAAGGACAGCTGTCTTTGAATTGCATTACAGGCAGGGCTGTGCTGAAATAGATCTTTGATGTGGCTGGCAGGTATTTCTACAGCCTTCAACTTACACTAAATCGTTTACTTTTGTATGGAATTTGAAGTATGCAATTTTGAGTGAGGCATTTCTGCATTCACCGTTTATCATGAACTATAATGATAGTGATGTCTTAAACATTAGATAAACATGTCCCAGGCTATTCCTTGATTTTGGGATGGGAAAGAAGAGTGCAAGATTAAATCAGTCTGGAAGTATTTGATACATGTGGTACGCTGGTGTCTGTGGTGGTGATTTTACTGTCACAACTGTCCCATTCTTAATTATCTTCCAGGTGAACACAGAACCATAAGGTACAACAGTAGAAATGTCCCAACAAGAAAACAGACTTTGGTAGTCCGTGGTCACTGCTTTATTACCACTCTGAGTGTTTTGACCCCTGCTATTCCAGCATTCTTTTGCCCCTATAATTTCCTTATTTTTGTTTTCTCCTCTCTGCAGCTATATGGAGATGACTCAGAAGGGAAAAAAATGGGATGTAAAATGTTAATAGGTGTAGTCCTTCTGCACAGGGATGATGAATCAAATCAGCGTTGGGAATATAGGCTGTTAGGGTTTTATTTTTAATCCTTAGCTCTGGTTCTGCTTGTTCTCTAGTAGAATGTCAAAAGGTGAAATAAAAGGGTTGATGGTGATGCTGAGAGTTTAATTGGAAAATGATGGAATGTTGAAGAAATTGCATTTATATTTTTAGTAGCCTGGTATTGATAAGCTTTAAGTAGATGAAAATGGAGAAGCAGAAAAAGCAGCTGTTTTATATGGAAGTGAAAAAGATGTGTCTATCATCTCAATGGTTGAAGGAAACGCACAGGTGTACTCAGTGGGAAAACTGGGTAATTCTTGAAAGAGGAACAAAGTCTTCCTGAACATCATCTTAACTCTCCAGCCTTAGAAACTGTGTTGACAAAATAAGTTATCTTCATTCATGAGTCTTGATGAAAAATAATGCACAAACTCTTCTGCTTTTAATTTCTTGTTGATACTTTTGTTGTTCCAATTGTTTTTCAAAGATTTTTTTGCAAGTAACTAAGTTCTAATTTAGAAATAAGTTTGTTACACAATTACTTTTAAGGGGTAACAATGAAAGGTTTTTGAAGAAGTGCTAATGTGTAATTAATTTTATTTTCCTGCTTTCAGTCACTCAAGTGCAGCCCCTGATCACGAGATGTTACCACGAAATCTACCTCAGACTTGGCTTTTGCTCATTCGTTTGCTGCATCACAGATCTCAACAGGAGCTCTGCAGACACTCCTGAAAGCCTCTGAACAGACTGTGGCATCAAGTCCAAGCATGATGACCTAACAGTAGGTCAAAGTCTGAACCATTGATTTAGCAGTCCAAGATAACGCTGCCTTTTTTTTTTATCAGTATCACTTCTGAAGACTACAGACCTCGTGTGGTTTCTTCCCTGCTTGCTTCAGAAGCATTCAACTGACCTTTCTCTGGCGAAAAGATCTTGACTTTTCTCTCTGGTCCTGGAAATATTAATGGAATACAGTCATGTCTACCCAGGTAGAGAGGCAGATAAATACAGAGTATGCTGTATCCTTGCTGGAGCAGTTAAAATTCTTTTATGAACAGCAGTTGCTAACTGACATAGTGTTGATTGTTGAGGGCACGGAATTTCCCTGCCATAAGATGGTTCTTGCAACGTGCAGTTCGTATTTCAGGTAAGTATCAGAGCAGGATCTGTTGATTCTGTTTTGAGCGTAATATTTCTTAATTGATTAACTATTAATGTGTTGCAGAGAGTTTTAAAGATCAGTGAAGTAAATAAAAAACCTAAATATCACTACTTGCCAATAGCAAAAAAGTAAAATAGGTTTCCCAGCAGCTTGTGACTTACTCTGGATAGGTACTGTAGTTTTTACAGTAAGTGGGGGAAAAATAATAATCACACTTGTGAGGATTTGTTTTCTTTAGGGGGTTAATCAAGTCTGACTAAAGAACAAATTTCCTATTCTTCATCCTTAATCTTTAACTATTGAATCTTTTTTTATTTCCCAAGGTAGGGTAAAAAGGGATTGAGGCTTGGCTATGGGAGTTCTGGGAGTTCCATCGTCACGTTTATCTGCTGTAGTTTCTGAGCAGAAGCCCCTGCTAAAAGCAGGGATTGCTGTGCGAGTTCACGGCAAGTTCCGAATCATTTGGTTTTCTCTGCTCAGCAAAGAAGCCAGAAACTCTTCTCATGCCTGAGAGTCTTGCTACAATGCAACAGCTCTTTTGTGTGTGGCTGGTTTTGGGTGGTTTTTTGTTTTGTTCCATCCCCAAGATGATGTTGCAATTTTTAATTCAGTAGTTCCTGGTTCCCAGGTGTCCTGTTTTTTGTCTTTTCAAAAGTTTTTATTAATAAAAAGGTATGTTGAGTGCTACTACTTTTTGCAAATACCTTCCTAGGGAGTGCTAGAAGATGAGGCACTCTGATGTGTCTGCAGTGATTGATCTTTTTTTTTTTTTTGTTGGCAACACAGTATAATTAATCTGTATGTCTGGAAGGAATTTTGAAGCTTGAAACTAGTCTTGGTGACCTCCCTGTCACCTGACCTCACACAGGGACCTCCCTGTGTGTTTTACCTTGATGCATTGTGGAGGAATTAAAACTTTTCTTTCCATTTAGTCAAGGGAAAGTTTGCAAATTCTGTTTTCTTGTTGAGATGGGATCACTCTACAGAACAGTTCTAAAACGTTTTCTGTGTTTTGTCTGCTTTTTTTGTATAGAGTATAGAGAATAACTTCTATTGCAGGGAACTATTTGAGGATTAATTTTTTACTTTGACATAAGTTTTTGTAGCTGCTGTGCTTTGTGTTAATTTTTTCATCTCAGATGAGTCTGGTATAATTTTTAGCAACAAGCATTGTGTGATCACTAGATAATGATTATTGCCGTTGGCCTTCTGCGGATGACATAGTTCCAGCAGTCAATAGAAGAACAGCCACTGGCAATGTGGCCAGATCTAATGTGGGTGGCTGATCAGAAGGGTGGAAGGCTGTCACGAGTCCACGCGGCACGCTGCATTGGAACACGCAGTCAGATCTCTTATTCCTGGGTGTTTGTTTATTATTTATGGAATGAGGTTTTGGCACTGCTTAAAAGGAGTATCAAGCTTGTGGTTTTGTCATGTTCTGTTTTTCTTCTTTACTTGGTTTACAAAAAGATCCTCAGCTTCCTAAATTTAGCTTTATTATGAAAAATTGATAGCCCCGAAGGAAGCTGCGGGGAGAGGGGGAAGAACAGAAGAGCATCCATCGGTGTGATCCAGCCCTTGTGTGTGACTGCAGGCAGCTCACCTTCTGTCTCTGTGCTGGGACACTGCTCTGCAGCCACCCAGCTCCAGCACAGGCCGCTCAGCTGGCTGTGAGCGTGCACCAGAGCCACCTTCTCTGACAGATACCTCTTCCTGGGCGCGAAGAGGGGTCTCTGCTGGCGCTTCTACTCTCTTGCTTACCTGTAAAAAGCTGCATTGCCAGTTGATACGCACTTGGCGAGTCAGGAATCCTTCCTAAAACCCCAGTTGCCCTGAGTTAAGGAGCTTAGAAGAAGACAGAGGTAGGGATGGAGCAGGAGGAAAAGGTGGTGGGGCACTGGGTTTGTAGCAGATCCTTCTTGGAGTGAGTGACTTTGCTTAGAGAGTGTATCCTGGTGTCCCCTTCACCTCTCCAGCTGGAGGCAGGACTGCAGGGGGTACCCATCGTTCCTTCTAACTTCTCTCATATCTGGTTTCCTAAAAAGCCCCCCAAAAATATAAAGGCCCTTGAGCTGAATTTTCTGTACAACCATAATGCCAAACCTGCATTGATATAAAGCTCTTAAAATCAATGTCTCCCATTTGAAGAAAATTGGCAAGTACCTGAAGTGCTAGAACCTAGTTAGTTCTTAACTGTGTTGCAATTTAAAATCAGAATGAACAATAAATACATAATGCATTATGGAAACAATAACTTTTCTTAAATTGCCTTTCTGCTGTTTCAGAAAGATGTAATGGAAATACTTCTGTGGGTTTTTATTTGTTTGTCTCCAGATCAAGTCTAATAGTTTTTTTCTGTCATTGATTTTTTTCTTTTTGTCTACAAACTTGAGGTTTACTGCATATTATTATGAATAGTATGTAAGAAATACTTCATGAAGGACTAGTCCTTGCTCCATTTTTTCTGAGCTGACTTTCTCCTCCTCCCAGAGGAGCATGCTTTTTCATCTGACTTAGCCCAGTGCATTGTATAAATCTGCTGGTTTTGGTTTAGAATCTAAAATCTATCTGTACGTGTTTCAACAGTATTTTCTGAAGGGTGTTTCTTCCCTCTTGTCACCTGACATAGAAAAAGTTTTAAATTTTTGTCACCGAAACTCTAAAATTACTGGAGTTCTCTGCCAATAAACACAAAAGAGTTTGCTTAAATATAAAATATTTCTACCAAGGGCACTGATGGTACTTTTTGAATGTTCTGTACAAATGCTTTATCTTAAATACTGACTGGTAGCTGAAGGTAAATACTAAACATCTGTATTGTTCACCTTTTGGAGTGTAGTCACTGAAGGCTTACAGGCAATAAGTGACTTTAAAATCACTGTCCTTACTGTTGGTCCTTGTCTTAATACGTGTGTTTCTCTTCAGAGCCATGTTCATGAGTGGGCTCAGTGAGAGCAAACAGACACACGTGCACCTGAGGAACGTGGATGCAGCCACTTTACAGATTATCATCACGTACGCGTACACGGGTAACCTGGCAATAACCGACGGCACGGTAGAACAGCTTTATGAAACTGCCTGCTTCTTACAGGTAGGAATGGTTTATTTTGAGTATGAAATAACTGCTTCCAATCTCTGAACTGTTTTTTCTTGTCGAGTAGTCTTCTCTGTTTAGTCATTTCAAAATCCTCTTGTCTGGTTTGCTCAGTGCAGACAGCAGTAGCTTGCCAGTTCTGTTTCATGTACCCATCCCTCCTTGCCTTATGCACCCTGGGGAGGGTGGAAGTAAAGCAGTGCTTCTAATATTTAGTTTGTTAGGCAGACATAATCATGGGATGTACTTGATGCATGTGAACCAGTTGAGTCAGTCACTGCTGTATTTTTGTGTGTATGTAGCCTTCTAGGCCTAAACTCTGGTGTTCAGTGCTAAATGCCTGTAATTTTACCTGCTGCTGGTACATGAAGGAACAGATTGCATGCAGTAACACTTGGTGTGTTTCTTCTTTGCATTACAGGTAGATGATGTGTTACAACAGTGTAGGGAATACTTAATCAAAAAGATTAACGCAGAAAATTGTGTGCATCTATTAAGTTTTGCTGATCTCTTCAGCTGCGAAGAGTTAAAACAGAGTGCTAAAAGGATGGTAGAGCACAAGTTCACAGCTGTGTACCACCAGGAGGCTTTCATGCAGCTGTCACACGATCTGCTGATAGATATTCTAAGCAGTGACAATTTAAACGTGGAGAAGGAGGAGACGGTGCGTGAAGCGGCGATGCTGTGGCTGGAGTACAACACGGAGTCGCGCTCGCAGTACCTGTCCTCTGTTCTCAGCCAAATCCGGATCGACGCACTTTCAGAAGTCACCCAGAGAGCCTGGTTTCAGGGCTTGCCACCCAATGACAAATCAGTGGTGGTGCAGGGATTGTACAAATCCATGCCCAAGTTTTTCAAACCCAGGTTGGGTATGACAAAAGAGGAGATGATGATATTCATTGAAGCTGCTGCTGAAAACCCCGGTAGTCTTTATTCTTCTGTCTGTTATAGCCCACAGGCAGAAAAGGTTTACAAACTCTGCAACCCTCCTGCTGACTTGCATAAGGTTGGGACGCTCGTGACTCCTGATAACGACATTTATATAGCAGGGGGGCAAGTTCCTCTGAAAAACACAAAAACCAATCACAGCAAAAGCAGCAAACTCCAGGCTGCCTTCAGAACTGTGAATTGCTTTTACTGGTTCGATGCACAGCAAAACACCTGGTTTCCAAAGACACCGATGCTCTTTGTTCGTATAAAGCCATCCCTGGTCTGCTGTGAAGGCTACATCTATGCAATTGGAGGAGACAGCGTGGGTGGAGAGCTCAACAGGAGAACTGTGGAGAGGTACGACACGGAGAAGGACGAGTGGACCATGGTAAGCCCCTTGCCGTGTGCGTGGCAGTGGAGCACAGCAGTAGCGGTTCACAACTGCATTTACGTAATGGCACACAACTTGATGTACTGCTATTTTCCCAGGTCAGATGCTTGGGTGGAAATGGCTATGCGACAGACAAGTAGATGTTTTGCTTCAGCTGCTGCTTTTGGTGATAAAATATTCTATATTGGAGGACTGCATATTGCCAGCAATTCCGGTATAAGGCTCCCGAGCAGTACTGTGGATGGGTCTTCCGTGACTGTGGAAATCTATGATGTGAATAAGAACGAGTGGAGAATGGCAGCCAACATCCCTGCCAAGAGGTACTCTGACCCCTGCGTCAGAGCCGTGGTCATCTCCAATGCCTTGTGTGTCTTCATACGGGAAACCCACATGAACGAGAGAGCAAAGTATGCCACCTACCAGTACGACCTGGAGCTGGACCGCTGGTTCTTGAGGCAGCACATATCGGAGCGTGTGCTGTGGGACCTGGGGAAGGACTTCCGCTGCACTGTGGGGAAGCTGTACCCCTCCTGCCTGGAAGAGTCCCCGTGGAAACCTCCCACCTATCTCTTCTCGCCGGACGGAGCTGATGAGTTTGAGCTGGATGGGGAGATGGTTACCCTACCACCTGTATAGCTCCCGAGCTAGACTGACTCTGTGCTCACTTATCTTGAAATAAATAGTTGTGAAAGAACAGGTCTGGAAACGAACGTCAAGCGAAACCTGTCTTTCATGAGTTGTGTTTTTATGCCCTACCTTAACACGTGCCGCCATTCAGTATGAATCAGTGAAATGAGCAGATAGGCTTCCATAATCTGAAATACTATTACCTGATAATTGAGAAACATATATGTATATCATGAGCTTAAGCGTCTGACTTGTCTAAAGAATTAATTTCTAGCTCTGTGAAGTCTCAGTTCAGGAAAATTAGCTTCAGAAAAAAAGTAGTTACCGTTTCTAGGCCGATGTCACAACTCTTTTCAAAGTATCTTCCAGTTATATTCAAACTACTTCTGGATATTCTACTTAAGCGCTAGTTATATAATTGTCAGTGTGGCCTAATTAAAGGACTTTGCTGCACTCAATACTAATATCCACGTTGGTATAGTAATGCCATTAAAAGAAAAAGAAACAAATCCCATGGATCTACCTGCGGTAGGAAGGGTAGATCTTCCATTGTATGGTAACATGCAGGGCAAAACGACTGCAGGTTCAGTCAAGCTGTACTATTAGGTGCATGTATTCTATTTTCACTAACTTATACCTGTCTATTTAGAATACAGGTCTTCCAAGCAGCTGGTAGTTTACCAGGTGTGGACTTAAGTTGCTGGGCTTGCAATAGGAGTTGTCAGCCCTCATAGTGCGGGTCTGTGTGGAGCTTTGAGCAGTGAATGTCTCCACATTCTGTATTACAGTAACATTGGCTCATGTATATTCCTTCCTGCTGCTGATGTATTTTTCCATTGTAAAACAAAAGTTTTAGTGTGGATTAACCAGGTCTTTATTTTCTGTTAATTTAATAACAAGCATTACTGTAGTGTGATTGTGTATAGATACCCCTTAGCTATCAGGTTTTGTACTTTGGGGGGGTGGGGGGAGCAAACCCTTCAGGAACCTCCTGCGCTGCGGTGCAGGAGAGCAGAAGCCTAGTGCTGCTCTGGCATCCATCCCAGGAACCACTAGCAGTAGCGGGGTGCCGCCGACCTAACAGGAACACAGGTGCTTCATGACAAACCTTACTAGCATGTTCAGCTGCATCATGTTCTGGCACTGTATTTTGAATGACATTAATTTATTAAAAAAGTCTGAATCCATCTGGGCCCGAGTGTGCTTTCTGGTTGAAGCCGCTACAGTTCCGACGCTCTCCCTTCCAGCAGGTAGTTTGTTGAAGGCAGCTTGGACTGGTGAAGCTGTGGAAAGCCTGGAGACAGGTACCTCAGGTGGCTGTGCTTACTGCTCAGTGAAAGCTGGGAACGAGATCCTCCAGGCAAATTTAGGATTATTTAGAACTTCAGTCACAGGACAAATCCTGCTCTAGTGGAAGTGAAGAACGGCGGGCGTTAAAGAGGTAACGTGGAATCTTTTTCCATAAGCTCAGAAGGTGGGAAACCTATTTTCAGTCTTTGATGTCAAGAGCAAATTTACTTACTCCATCATCCGGACTCTTCCTTAATTCCAGTTTTTATTCCAGGATCACAGAATTGTCAGAGTTGGAAGAGACCACTAGAGATCACCTAGTCCAACTCCCCTGCTAAAGCAAGTACATGCAATTACAGCCTTCAACAAAGATGACACCTTTGTGTTTTTGTGGATAGATCTCAAGTGGTTTTACAAAGTTTTCTCTTGTACGATTATTAAAGGTTTTGCCTGGAAAAGGGACCTGCCTGATACATAACTGTTCCTGTGGCTCTGGCAGTTTGTGTAGGGATTTACAGGATCTAGAATAAAGATGGCTCCAACAGCAAGAGGTAAGCTACTAATTTATGTTTGTGACATGTTTTTCTTTACCATTACATCAACTTTTTTTTTTTTTTAAACACCTGCTCTGCTCAGATAAGAGGGGAGAAGTTAAGATCAGAGGGGAAAACCTACCGATAGGTCTGTTTATTGCTTTCCTGTAGCCTGGGACAGCAGGTGTGAGCCTGTTTGAGGGAGCCCACATTAAAAGAAAACCAGTGACACTACTTTCTAATGCTCTTTGGAAACTCACCTGCCTCCAGCAGAGCTAAGAGTGGTGTCTTGGGAGCTCCAGCCACAGCGGGGGGTTCTCCATCAGCCTGCTGGTGCCAGGCTGCGCTGGGAGGAGCCTCTCTTCCTCCAGTGCTAGTGAAGGAGCAGGGGGTGTGTCACTGAGAACTTGCCACTTGAGTTTAAAATCTTACCCAGTCTTCCTCCAGTGCTAGTGAAGGAGCAGGGGGGGGTTGTGTCACTGAGAACTTGCAACTTGAGTTTAAAATATTACCCAGTTTCTTACCAAAAGAGGGGGAAAAAAAAAAAGTAAATTTGAGTAGAAAAGAGGTGAGTGAATTGCAGTGGGTTTAAGTTGCTGTCACCTCTCAGAACCTGCAAGAACTGTCCTTGGTTTTATCCCATTAGGGACACCTTTTAAAATGCAGGAGCTGTATGTTACTTCCTGCTGGTCTGCATTTTTTAATGTATTATTTTTATATTGTTTCTAGATATCTGCATTTTTTTGTATTTTATATGGTCTAAGATGATGTAATACCTTACTTAAAATTAATTATTATTAATAATACAGTACTTAAAGACAAAACTAGTCCAGTGGTGAGCAGCTCTGTTAAAGACATCCTTAGTTTACGCTCCTACAGCTGGTTGCTACGGTGGGTAGTTGACCCCAGAGGAAACCACGGCTGGCAGGTGCTGTTCTCGAGTCTAAAAGTCTTCCCTTGCATGGTTTGAGAAGGAATCTGTGCAGGCACAGCGTTGTCACGGGCCTGGAGATGGCTGCTGGTGGTGGCACTGGGGACAGGCTGCTGGGGGAACAGAGGCAACGGCTGGAGAAATGCAGTTCCTGTTTGATAACAGAGCAAACACGATGGCAGCCTTCCCGGGTTCCCCACCAGCACCTCCCTGCACAGCCCCAGCACAGAGCCCGCCCCTTCAGCCCCTGCTTGCCTGCAAAGTGCAGTTACATACAAGTGTCAGGGAGGAACTGTGTGTGTCCTCAAGCTTTTTTTGCTGCTTTTTTGGTAGAACTGCTTTAAGTTAGTCCTTCATAGTCACAGTTCCCCTGCCATGTGAAAAGAAGTGATCTGCCCTGTGCTAATTTTTAATGCATCCACTCACTTTTACAGTTGTTTAAATGCAATACCTGATTGCAAGGTTTTAATTTTTAATTATTATTTAATTTTAATTTTTATTATTTAATTTTTATTCCAAGGGGAATAGTCAGCTCTAGGGCAGTGAACTGTGTCAGGCTTCACAGAGAATTGGGGGATAGTTAATTTGGGGGGGAAATAATTTGATAAAATGCTAAAAATGATTTATTTATTTTTTTTAAAGATTTAAAGCACTGCCTGGCTCTAAGTGCTGCATTTCACAACATTCCTCCTTTCACTTCTCAGTGCTGCTGTTAAGATGTGCTGTCACCTGCCCTGCTGAGTCCAGCTGAGGAACACCTGTGGACAAACCTGCAGACCAAGGAGCTTGTTCCAGGCCAGTTTCTCCTCCTCTGCTTCCCCTTTGCAGCTGCCTTCCCATCATCTTCTCTCGTGGGCTCTGGAGTCCCACCTGAAAGGAGCTTTAATTTTGGCAGACTCTGAAGCAGGCTCACCCTTCAAACCAGTTTCTTTCTGCTTCCTGCTCAACCCATCACCCAGACAGAGTTGTGTGTAGTTCCACTCCACAACTATTTAAATATCTCCCTCCTACACCATGTACCCAAAGTGACTGGGGAGGCAGAGCCCTTACAGAGCTCCCGGCCCGGAGGAGGAGGCGCTGCCAGACGGAGTGAAATGCAGGGCTGGCTCCTGCTGCTGGGAATCTGTGTGTCCTCACCTGTTCCAGGCTGGAAGAGGGTGGTAAAGAGCCTGGACCCGCAGGTGAGAGCAAGGCCTCTGAGCACTGGAAGTGCCTCTCTGTGTGCTTTTCTCCCCAATGGCTCTGAAAACACGTGGCTCTTCTGTGGCCGGGTGTGACTTGTGAAACTGGAAACCTTTGTTCCAGCAAAGAAAGGGTTTAAGTGTTGCAGAGACACAGTTCTGAGGTGTAATGGTCACCTGAAGCGTCATGTGATGTCACCTCCTGCAGCAGGAAGCTGTGTTGGGTACATGCCTCATCTCTTGGGCACCTCTGTTACATTTCTATGGTCAAGGAGCGAGTAACAGGACAACAAAAGGTATGAAAAAGGTAGTGATGTAATGTAGAGCTTAATCTGAACAGGTTTATGTGCTAAACAACAAGCTGAACTGTGATGGTGGGATTTAGAGCAGGAGCTCTGGCTGCACTAATGCAACTCCTCTCATGGTCGCTGCATTCAGAGATGGAAGACCAGCTGAGTTTGCCTCTTCAGTGTTTGCCATCCCCTCCAGACACTACGAGCCATGTTATTCCCCACCTTCGTTCTAAGGTAACACAGTACCTCTACACCTGACTTCAGATCAATGTTCCTCCTCCAGTCTAAACATCCTGCCTTGAGCTCCTTCCTGCTCACCTGATCTAGAAAGCGCTGCTACTTTCGTGGTCATCCAGGTTAAGACAAGAAAAGATGATCCTGTGGGGTTTCTCTGCTACTGAGACAAACAGTAACTCTGCTTTCAGCAGTAACTTCAGGCAGGGAAGTGGATTTTGGAATGGTGTGACACCAGGAGCTCTGCATGAGGAGGCAAAATTGAACCTAAGCCAAAGGACTCAAGGGGACAGCAAGACTTCTACCTTCCATCACAACCAGGACTAAGCCATCTGTGTTCAGATGTTGTGCACACACACGATGCCAATTTTGGGGAATGCAGTAATCCAAACAGGAGTTGCTGTTCAGCTGCCACTAACAGAACTGATCCACTACATCTTTTTTTTTTTTTTCTTTTTATGAATCCAAACACTTCCAATGTTTGATAAAGAACAGGGTCAAGACCAGACACATCCCAGAACTCACGCTCTGTACCTGCTTCAGTCTCTCCTCTACCGTAGCAGTAAAGACTCAAACCACCATGAAGAAACTTGTCACACGTCTTTAATGGGATTACAATAATGTAGTGATTCTGTCTTTAATGAATACTTGCCATGTTGCCCTTTTCAATGCAAACTAAACACTTGCAAGAAAGTAGAATTACACTGCATGGAAACATGATGGAAATTTATCTTTAGGTGTGTTTGCACAACGGCTTGCACACTGTCAGAAAAATTTCAACAGATTTTAGAGAATTGCAACCGTTCTCTAGACATAAGCTTCACCTGATTCCCATCTGAATGTTGGTTTCCTCCTCCTGCAAACAGCAATTCACCAGCTCACTCTCAGCTCGGCACGGTGACAGCTACAATAGAAGTTTTAAAGTTTTAAAATAGCTCACCCTGGTAGAGCGCTGCCTGTGCAGCAAATGAATATATTCAGCAGCCTGTTTTAGACTGGGTGTCACAACCCACAGGAAGGATGGACTGTTTTAAAGCCAAATCTAGGTCAAAATGTCACAGTTCTACCTGAAGCCCTTCCTGATGTAAGAGAAGTCTCTGACCTGCTGCAGACTTCCATCAACTCCCCATGGTCGGTACCCAGCAGGGAATAAACAGTCACTCTAGAGGAGCCTCTTGTCCTAAATTTGCAAAAGCAGTGTCCAGAATCAGTTTAAATGGAAGGCATTTCAGAAAGATTGCCAGTGTGTTGCAAGCAGCTACTGATAGCAAAAGCAGAGGCCTGCAAGTGTCTTCTAGTGGGATTAATTTCTTAAAATAATACAGGGTTTTTTGAGCAGACAGAGCTTTAAAAAGGCTGGATGTATTTATTTTTCGAGCAGCACAAGAAAAATCAAATACATTACTTGTATGTTCAGTTATCAAGCAACAGTTTCTGTGTTTAAAAACTGCATTCACGCCTTCAGTTTTCCAATGAACTATTGCCACATTGGCTTCTCTGCTCAGTAATAGTTCCTATGGAACTCAGGATCTTGGTCAGGCAAAATACTGCAGTTAATTACGAAGGTGCTTAGGAGAGAGGTACAAGGTCAAACAAGTGCAATGTACTAGAACTCTTCTCTAAAAATGGTAATTACACAGTGATATTTGAGGAAAGTGGTGTCAGATGGGCACAGGAATTCAGGTTATGGCATAAAAATGATTGATGAGAACTGCTGAATGTTTTAGTTATATGAAATATCAGGTCAACAATACTAAAGCCTTGTAGGGTTTAGGGGACTTGTGTCTCCTCTCTGTGCTCAAGAGGCAGTTCCTCAGACCCTGGCACCTACAAGGAGCAGCGGTTGATGCCTTCAGTGCAGGCAGCTGAGGGGTGGGCTGTTGTGGTGCCTGTACCTCGCTCTGTGCTGCAGAGGGACAGCCAGAAATACCTGTGCAACACCCCCACAGAGCTGTAACCACACCTGCACAGCTGGCTCTGAGAGGCACGGCCACCCCTTCAGTTGGGACTGGGTGCTCCTGGCAGCACAGAAACACACAGAGAGGTCTTCCAGATGGAAGTCACCTGCCTAAACCTTTTTGAGTAAGCAATAGCACTCGCACTGGAAATTTTAAAACAAAGGAGAGGAAAACAACTTGTATTTGTATTGATTTTCACAAGAAACGTTACAACCATTGAAGTAGGAATAGGAGATGAGCTGAGATGGACCTCAGTGGCTGTGTGCCTTCCTACAGCCCAAAGGTAAGTGGCAAAGAGCAAGCACACAGGTTCATGAGGACCACATCTCGGGAAGATCCCTTCATCTCCACCTGCTGCACAAATCCTAATCACCACAGGAGTTTAGATCACAGTCCGACTTGCTAGCAGGACACAGGTTCTTAAAAAGATTAAAAATCAATAGAAGTTTCTTGTTCTATCATTTGTAAAGAAAGGAAAACACTCTTAATGAGGTTGTATGTTTGGCTTCACAAAGAGACAGCTGGGACAGTAGGAGAAGGACTGCAGACTCGCACCCCTAGGAGCAAGAAGTTGGATAAAGGAGGCAGGAAACCTGCACGGGTGAGCAAGGAGCTTCTGGAAAAACTCCGGTGGAAGAAGGAATTCTGCAGAATGTGGAAAAAGGGAGTGGCCACTCTGGAGAAGTACAGGAGTGTTGTCAGAGTATGCAAGGGTGCAACACGGAAGGGTAGGGCCCGCTTGGAATTAGACCTGGCAAGGGCTGTCAAGGACAGTAAGAAGGGCTTCTTTAAGTACATCAGCAGTAAAAGGAAAATTGGGGAAAACGTGGACCTGCTGGTGAAAGCCAGAAGCTGGTGACAGAGGATGCAGAGAAGGTGGAGTTACTGAATGCCTTCTTTGCTTCAGTCTGTACTGCTAAGGCCGGCCCTCAGGAACCGCAGACCTGGAGCAGGAGAGAGAGCCTGGAGCAAGGACGACTCTCCCTCGATCATGGAGGATTGACTTAGAGATCATTTAAGCAAACTTGACACCCCCAGATCCATGGGCCCTGATGGGATGCGTCCGTGGGTGCTGAGGGAACGGGCAGATGTCATTGTGAAGCTGCTCTCCATCATCTTTGAAAGGTCCTGGAGAACAGGCGAGGTGGCTGAGGACTGGAGGAAAGCTAATGTCACACCAGTCTTCAAAAAGTGCAAGAAGGAGGATGCAGTAAATTCCGGGCCAGTCTGCCTCACCTCCAGCTCTGGAAAAGTGATGGAACTGCTCATCCTGGATGTTGTCTCTAAGCACGTGGAAGAAAAGGTCGTTGGGAGTGGTGAGCGTGGATTCACCAAGGAGAAATGATGCTTGACCAATCTGGTAGCCTTCTAGGATGGAATGACAGTCTGGGTGGATGAAGGGAGAGCAGTGGACATTGTCTACCTTGCCTCCAGCAAGGCTTTTGATGCTGTCTCCCATAACATCCTCACGGGTGAGCTTAGGAAGTGTGGGTTAGGTGAGAGGACAGTGAGGTGGGTGGAGACCTGGCCGAGCGGCAGAGCTCAGGGTGTGTGATCAGCAGCGCGGAGCCCCGTTGGAGGCTCCCCAGGGGTCAGTGCTGGGTCTGGTCTTGTTCAATAGATTCATCAATGACCTGGATGAGGGGACAGAGTGTGCCCACAGCACGTCTGCTGCTGATACAAAGCTGGGAGGGGTGGCTGACACCCCAGAAGGCCATCCAGAGAGACCTGGACAGGCTGGAGAGCTGGGCGGAGAGGAACCTGATGAAGTTCAACAAGGACAAGTGTGGGGTGCTGCACCCCATACACTGGTACAGGCTGGGGCTGATCAGCTGGAGAGCAGCTCTGCAAGACAAAGACCTTGGAGTCCTGCTGATCAACAAGTTAACCATGAGGCAGCAATGTGCCCTTATGGCCAAGAAGGCCAGTGGTCTCCTGGGGCACATTAAAAAGAGCATGGCCAGCAGGTGGAGGGAGGTCATCCTCACCCTCTGCTCTGCCCTGGGGAGGTCCCATCTGGAGCACTGGGTCCAGTTCTGGGCTCCCCAGTTCAAGAAGGACAGGGAACTGCTGGAGAGGGGACAGCAGAGGGATATGAAGATGATCAAGGGAATGGAGCACCTCTTTTATGAGGAAAGGCTGGAGACCTGGGTCTGTTTAGCCTGGAGAAGAGAAGACTGAGAGGGGATCCCATCAATGCTTATAAGTATCTAAAGAGTGAGCTTCAAAAGGATTGGTCTCAGTGGTGTCTGGTGACATGACAAGGGACAACGGACACAATGGACACAAGCTGGAACACAGGTAGTTCCCTCTGAACATGTGGAAGAACTTTCCTGTGAGGGTGGCAGAGCCCTGGCAGAGGCTGCCCAGGGAGGTGGTGGAGTCTCCTTCTCTGGAGACATTCAAACCCCACCTGGACACGTTCCTGTGGGACCTGCTCTGGGTGGACCTGCTCTGGCAGGGGGTTGGACTAGATGATCTCCAGAGGTCCCTTCCAACCCCATACCATTCTGTGAAAGATCTGTCTGATCATCTTGTCCATAAGAGAAATACTGTGAGGTACCATAACAGAGGCCCTGGACAGAGGAGCCAGCAGCCGTGCAGCAGCTGAGCCCTGCAGAGGGCACCTCATTCTACCTTTCCTCAGATCAATTTACCAAAAATAAAAATAAAATAATTTTTAAAAGTCAGCTTTTTAATATCCCTGGGCCAGCAAGGGAGTCTGTGGGAGTAAGGGGAATGCAGAGAGCTGACAAACTGGCTATACAAATTTGGGCAGAGGAGAATTCTGCAGGAGAAGCTCAGGTGAGGAGGTGATGAAGACACGAATCCTTGAGGGTACATCTAAATGCCAGCAATTGGCCTGGCTCCTGGGACCCACCATCGTGAGCTTCTGAGTCTAAATTTACCTCCCGTGCTTTAAGGTAGTTCATGGGTGCTTAAATCCTGTAGGGACCTTCATTCAGTCTTCATCACAGCATGAAGCCTGGAGACTTAAATCCCAGACAGCAGATAACGTGTTCGCCATTTCACAAAAGCAATTGTTTTCAATTATTTTGTTATCTGCACGCTGAATCAGAAAGGTCTAGACTCATCATGAGTAAGTGCAGCCCTAGACTTATTTCACCAGAGCTCTTCCTGCATATCAAGCATTATTTAGACATTTAGATCTTTATAAAGATTATTCCAGAGCTGGGGAATAAAACAGAGAAGAGCATCAGGAATTTCAGGAGATGCACAAACGCACCCAGAGAGTGGGAGCAATAGCTGCAGTTCTGTCGATACATTTCCCTTGTATGTCAGAAGCAGTAGATTAGTAGAGCTTTAGGGGCATTTTCTTCCCTTCTCCAATGATACTACTCAAACCAGCTGGATACTCTCAGATTTTCCACAGCTATTCTATCTAGTTTCTCCTAGAAAAAAAAAATAATGAAGGCTTTAAACCAGATCTTGTGTTTTCAAATTTCTGTTCAAAGCAAGAAAACTGAAAACTAAGTTGTTGGATGGTATGTGATACAGGGGTGGCTCTTCTATTGGCTTTTCACATGCACCTAGAGAAATCAGAACATAATTTCCTAAAACAAATTACATTCAAAGCTCCTTGTTTATCTCTTGTCCAGTTTCTGCATTTTATTTGAGGAACAGAAGAAATAACCAGGACCTGGTCCCAGGCCCCAGGGAGAGAACATGGCAAAATGCTGGCAGAGAGATGTTCCACCACAGCAAGGTGGAACATCTGATGGTGTCCTGTGGAGAATGTTACCAGCTGCTGGGGGGGGATGGTGGGAGGCACCGAGGGGTGCACACCCCCCAGAAACGGGCAATAAACTCTCTCAGAAGCAGGACTCAGAAGTGGAATAGGCTCGTAGAAGAGACACTGCCTGCACGGGACAGGGAACACCCACAGCCCCCTGTGTACACCAGTGCGTTTCTGCACACAGGGACACGAACCAAACCCCTTCCCTTCCTCTCTCAATCCTGTATGAAGGAAGCAGTTATCCAGACACAACTTTCCCTGAGTCGACACAGAAAATCAATACAGCTGATTTTCATTTGGAAGAGTCTTCATAACTTTACTGGAAAAATAAAAAATAATAATAAAAAAATACGCAGAGTTTGCTACTGTGCCAGTTTTAAACGTTTTTTAGTACTTTGCATTCATAGGTATGTAAGTACACTGATGGTGTAATTACATCATAATAGAGCAAGACTTCACAAAACCCATCCAATCCCAATTTGGGAGAATTGTTTTGCAATACTCTTCCTAAAGAGATCTTTCTCCAACTGGAATCCCATTCTCATCCCAGGGGAAAAACACAGCCAAAACATATGCAAAGTTATGAAGGCTACTGCATAACATAACAAGAAAGTACTGATTTCACAACTGTTGCACAGATTTGGAGACACGAGGAGAGCCAGAGCCAGATGAACACAAACTGTACAGGGCTAGGTAGGAGAAAGCAAAAAGAACCCTTAGGTCAGCCACAGTCTTACTCTGCACCCTCCCAACTTCAGTTTGCAGGTGAAAGAGAAAGCCCCACCTGGGCTGGAACCCTTTGAGGGTTTTCACCGTATACTTTTCACAGAGATGCTCTCAGATCCAACCTGAAAGACGAATCAGTATTTATACTCTGCTTACTTCTAACAAGAACCCACAAAAGTTTGGCTATTTGGATTGAAAAATATAGCTAGTTTACATAAATATTTTTAACATCCAAGAAAATGTACAAATCTAAAGTCAAACACGCTTGGCTTGCGACAAGCCCTGTTTGCTAATGTCTTTATAAAGGCTCAGTTTGAAGGAAAAGTAGTCATTTTAAATACAACCAATATACTGCAAACGCCGTCCCATTGCGTGGAGACACTCACCATTCTTCTGTACTTCTAGTGAAACCCAACGGTAACATCCCACATCTGCTGCAAGCAATACAGAACTTGGTTTGGTCCTAGGTAGTTCATCTCCACTCCTGTGTCGTGGAGTGGTCCTTTTACAGCTCACGGAAAGCATTGCACCTGAAGTATGCAGCAGCGTGGTACCAAACCCTCCGTTAGTCCCCAAGGCTCTGGGTTGACTGCGTGAAAGTGGAAATCCACGACGACATCGCTGATTTCGCACTCGTGAAGGCTCCTCCGACTGACTGACCTGCATTAC
>NW_015090914.1:1147316-1220313 GCF_001431845.1 Calidris pugnax | reverse complement strand
ACTTTGAAAAAGCATCTTTAATTTACATTCTGTCAAATTCCACCAAAATGGGAAAAACTGCTGTTTTTTCTCTCTTCACATTCTTAATTAGAGTAGCATAGTTCAGCCAGCCAGAGGAGGGCTGGATCTGCTGGACGTGACTTGTGGATCTGGATTCCAGCAGGCTGCTGAGCAGTGACAGCCCCCTTAACACGTCTCTCAGAGTCCACCCTTCATGCCTTGATGTCAATAAACAAATGAAACAGTGAAGTTCATGGTCAGGTCTTTTGAATTTAAATTGCAGAAAAAACATTGTTCAAGGAATGTAGGTTTTCTCCTCCACATCATGTTCTAGACTGCATGGCACCCGTGAGGCAGACAAAGCTCCATCCCATAGTATAGTGCTGTGGCCCCCGTCCTCCCTCCCAGCTGAAACTCTGACAGAAGAGAGTTGGTGCCAGCGTACAAAATGACAAGAATATTATCTCCCTTGCTCTTTCAGTAGTCAAAATACTAGATTTTACAGGAAAAAGAGACTTGCCAGGGTTTTAGATAAGATCTTCCCACAAAGTGAGGTTGGCAAATAACACTCAGCAAGGTTAAAGTCAGAAATGAGCCCTGGAAGTTTTATCCCGTGGCTGAGGCACATTTTGTGTCCCGTATAAACACGGCCGATGGGTGTGTTTAACAGGGGACCTGCACAGCTTGGTTTCAGTGGGACAAGGGGATGTGACAGCGATGGTGGCCATGGGCTCTTTTCCCAGTTTGGAAGAGTCATAGTTAACCTGGCTGTGCTTTGGGCACGGACCCAAATGTTCTAGGTCCGAGCATGACCAACCTTTCCACCACACCGGTGTAACCTCCACTCACTTGTTTTTCAAAGCCAGTGTTATTTCCGTGGTCTGCTGGCACCGTCCATGCTAACCCAGGGCTCTGCTTGCACTTGGGCTTTCCTCCAGGCTGCAGCTGCCAAAATCACCCCCCTTACGTCCCAGGAAAAGGGTTTGTGTCCATCCAGATCAAATCCCTGGTCCTTCTCACTGCGTGGCCTCATGGCCATTAGCTCTGACGCAGTGAGGGAATGGCTAATAGAGGTGCTCTCTGGGCTGTAGGGTTGGTTCCTGCCTTGGCCTGAGAGAAGAGTAAGAGCACCAGATGTGTCCTCGGGAGCCGAGTGGCAGAGGACACATCAGGCACGTCCTGCGGCTGTGCCCAGCGCGTGGCCACCAAGGGCAGGGACCTCCCCTGGGCACAGGGGGGGCAGCATCCCAAAGGCCATCCTCCAAAGGATGCTGGGTGGAGGGGCGGCAGGCGGGGTGCGCATGGGGGACCCTGTCACCCCCATGTCACAGTGCCACTGCCTGGCAACGCAGCAGTCACAATGCCCCGGGCAAGATAAAAGGGGGCATCCTCCTGTGTCCTGCTGCCATAGCTGGCCTGGGGGCAGCCCAGAGACATCTGAGGGGAAGTCCTTGAGGAGCTCGTGGAATTACATGGTGGTGGCTTAGGGAGGCGTGGAATCTGGATGAGGCTGCTGGAGGTTCTTCGCTGCAAAGCCAGCTCCTAGTGGGGCCATGTTCAAAGGCCATCTGATGGATGGGAATCCTGCTTTATCCTTTTGGGACCAGACCCAAGGTCCTCAGGAGATGAGATGAACCACCAACCCCTGGAGGTACCTGGACACCTGGAGGCTCTCAGGTTTTTTGGCTGGATAGCAGTGACAAGAGCAAGGGAATGCCTTCTGGAGGAGCACTGCACAGCTCGCTGTCTTCATCCCCTGCAGAGCCAGGGGCAGCAGCCGTAAGAAATGGATGCAGAGATTTTGCAAGAGGTCCTAGTGCTTTGGAGCACCCACTGGTGTCCTGACAGCACGGGAACTGCCCCCAGGGTTGATCAGGCTGGGGGCATGTGGCCATTCTCAGAAGCCCCTGAGATGGCTCCAGGTTGAGGGAGAATAGGGCTTGGGCGTCACCTGGGAGACATGACCAGCCTGTGGGACGAGGAGACAGGTCTTGCTCACATGCTCAGGGAACAGCCGATCGCCAGCTCTGGGGTCAGGAAGGAATTTTCCCTTGGGGCAGATTGGCACTGGTCCCCGGGGGTTTTTTGCCTTCCTCTGCAGCATCGAGCATGACCACCTGTCAGGGCTCCTCTGGTCTGTTCTCTCAAGATGAGATCCAGAAGGCCAACCACCTCACGGGTGTGAATGGCTGTGGTGGATCTTCTTGCTTCCCTCCAGGGATGCCCACACACCAACGCACGCAGCATAGGGAATAAACAGGAAGAATTAGAGATCTGTGTGGAGTCGCAGGGCCATGACCTCATTGCAATTACAGAGATGGGGTGGTATAGCCCTCATGACTGGAATGCTGTCATGGATGGCTACATACTTTTTAAGAAAGACAGGTCAGCAGGGCATGGTGGTGGAGTTGCTTTCTATGTGAGAGTGCAATTGGGATGTATCAAGCTCTGCCTAGGGTGGATGAAGAATGTATTGAGAGCTTATGGGTAACAGTTAAGGGGCAGGCTAATATGGAAGACACCAGATCAGGAAGAGGAAGTCAATGAGGCCTTCTACAGCCCACTGGAAATAGCCTCACAATCACAGGCCCTGGTTCTTATGGAGGACTTCAACTTCCCTGACATTTACTCGAAAGACAACACAGCCAGGGATGCATCATCCCAGAGATTTCTGCAGAGCATTGACGATAACTTCTTGACACAGGTAGTGGATGCCAATGAGGAGAGGTGCTCTGCTGGACGTTGTGCAGAAGGTCTGGCTGGGGATGTGAAGGTCAGGGGTAGCCTTGGCAGCAGTGACCATGAGATGGTGAAGTTCAGGATCCTGCGTGGAAGAAGCAGGCCAAAAAGTAGAATTACAACCCTGAACTTCAGGAAAGCTGACTTTGGCCTCTTCAAAGACCTACTTCAAGGAATCCCATGGGATAAGGCTCTAGAAGGAAGGCGGGTGCAAGAGAGCTGGTTAATATTTAAACACCACTTCCTCCAAGCTTAAGATTGGTGCGTCTCTAGGAGCAAGAAGTTGGATAAAGGAGGCAGGAAACCTGCACGGGTGAGCAAGGAGCTTCTGGAAAAACTCCGGTGGAAGAAGGAATTCTGCAGAATGTGGAAAATGGGACTGGCCACTCTGGAGAAGTACAGGAGTGTTGTCAGAGTATGCAAGGGTGCAACACGGAAGGGTAGGGCCCGCTTGGAATTAGAGCTGGCAAGGGATGTCAAGGACAGTAAGAAGGGCTTCTTTAAGTACATCAGCAGTAAAAGGAAAATTGGGGAAAACGTGGACCTGCTGGTGAAAGCCAGAAGCTGGTGACAGAGGATGCAGAGAAGGTGGAGTTACTGAATGCCTTCTTTGCTTCAGTCTGTACTGCTAAGGCCGGCCCTCAGGAACCGCAGACCTGGAGCAGGAGAGAGAGCCTGGAGCAAGGACGACTCTCCCTCGATCATGGAGGATTGACTTAGAGATCATTTAAGCAAACTTGACACCCCCAGATCCATGGGCCCTGATGGGATGCGTCCGTGGGTGCTGAGGGAACGGGCAGATGTCATTGTGAAGCTGCTCTCCATCATCTTTGAAAGGTCCTGGAGAACAGGCGAGGTGGCTGAGGACTGGAGGAAAGCTAATGTCACACCAGTCTTCAAAAAGTGCAAGAAGGAGGATGCAGTAAATTCCGGGCCAGTCTGCCTCACCTCCAGCTCTGGAAAAGTGATGGAACTGCTCATCCTGGATGTTGTCTCTAAGCACGTGGAAGAAAAGGTCGTTGGGAGTGGTGAGCGTGGATTCACCAAGGAGAAATGATGCTTGACCAATCTGGTAGCCTTCTAGGATGGAATGACAGTCTGGGTGGATGAAGGGAGAGCAGTGGACATTGTCTACCTTGCCTCCAGCAAGGCTTTTGATGCTGTCTCCCATAACATCCTCACAGGTAAGCTTAGGAAGTGTGGGTTAGATGAGAGGACAGTGAGGTGGGTGGAGACCTGGCCGAGCGGCAGAGCTCAGGGTGTGTGATCAGCAGCGTAGAGCCCCGTTGGAGGCTCCCCAGGGGTCAGTGCTGGGTCCGGTCTCGTTCAATAGATTCATCAATGACCTGGTGAAGGGATGGAATGTACCCTCAGCAAGTTTGCTGATGATACAAAACTTGGGGGGTGGCTGACACCCCAGAAGGCTGTGGTGCCTTCCAGAGAGACCTGGACAGGCTGGAGAGCTGGGCGGAGAGGAACCTGATGAAGTTCAACAAGGGCAAGTGTAGGGTGCTGCACCTGGGGAGGAATAACCCCCTGCACTGCTACAGGCTGGGGCTGATCAGCTGGAGACCAGCTCTGCAAGACAGACAGAGACCTTGAAGTTCTGCTGATCAACAAGTTAACCATGAGGCAGCAATGTGCCCTTATGGCCAAGAAGGCCAATGGTCTCCTGGGGCACATTAAAAAGAGCATGGCCAGCAGGTGGAGGGAGGTCATCCTCACCCTCTGCTCTGCCCTGGGGAGGTCCCATCTGGAGCACTGGGTCCAGTTCTGGGCTCCCCAGTTCAAGAAGGACAGGGAACTGCTGGAGAGGGGACAGCAGAGGGATATGAAGATGATCAAGGGAATGGAGCACCTCTTTTATGAGGAAAGGCTGGAGACCTGGGTCTGTTTAGCCTGGAGAAGAGAAGACTGAGAGGGGATCCCATCAATGCTTATAAGTATCTAAAGAGTGAGCTTCAAAAGGATTGGTCTCAGTGGTGTCTGGTGACATGACAAGGGACAATGGACACAATGGACACAAGCTGGAACACAGGTAGTTCCCTCTGAACATGTGGAAGAACTTTCCTGTGAGGGTGGCAGAGCCCTGGCAGAGGCTGCCCAGGGAGGTGGTGGAGTCTCCTTCTCTGGAGACATTCAAACCCCACCTGGACACGTTCCTGTGGGACCTGCTCTGGGTGGACCTGCTCTGGCAGGGGGTTGGACTAGATGATCTCCAGAGGTCCCTTCCAACCCCATACCATTCTGTGAAAGATCTGTCTGATCATCTTGTCCATAAGAGAAATACTGTGAGGTACCATAACAGAGGCCCTGGACAGAGGAGCCAGCAGCCGTGCAGCAGCTGAGCCCTGCAGAGGGCACCTCATTCTACCTTTCCTCAGATCAATTTACCAAAAATAAAAATAAAATAATTTTTAAAAGTCAGCTTTTTAATATCCCTGGGCCAGCAAGGGAGTCTGTGGGAGTAAGGGGAATGCAGAGAGCTGACAAACTGGCTATACAAATTTGGGCAGAGGAGAATTCTGCAGGAGAAGCTCAGGTGAGGAGGTGATGAAGACACGAATCCTTGAGGGTACATCTAAATGCCAGCAATTGGCCTGGCTCCTGGGACCCACCATCGTGAGCTTCTGAGTCTAAATTTACCTCCCGTGCTTTAAGGTAGTTCATGGGTGCTTAAATCCTGTAGGGACCTTCATTCAGTCTTCATTACAGCATGAAGCCTGGAGACTTAAATCCCAGACAGCAGATAATGTGTTCGCCATTTCACAAAAGCAATTGTTTTCAATTATTTTGTTATCTGCACGCTGAATCAGAAAGGTCTAGACTCATCATGAGTAAGTGCAGCCCTAGACTTATTTCACCAGAGCTCTTCCTGCATATCAAGCATTATTTAGACATTTAGATCTTTATAAAGACTATTCCAGAGCTGGGGAATAAAACAGAGAAGAGCATCAGGAATTTCAGGAGATGCACAAACGCACCCAGAGAGTGGGAGCAATAGCTGCAGTTCTGTCGATACATTTCCCTTGTATGTCAGAAGCAGTAGATTAGTAGAGCTTTAGGGGCATTTTCTTCCCTTCTCCAATGATACTACTCAAACCAGCTGGATACTCTCAGATTTTCCACAGCTATTCTATCTAGTTTCTCCTAGAAAAAAAAAATAATGAAGGCTTTAAACCAGATCTTGTGTTTTCAAATTTCTGTTCAAAGCAAGAAAACTGAAAACTAAGTTGTTGGATGGTATGTGATACAGGGGTGGCTCTTCTATTGGCTTTTCACATGCACCTAGAGAAATCAGAACATAATTTCCTAAAACAAATTACATTCAAAGCTCCTTGTTTATCTCTTGTCCAGTTTCTGCATTTTATTTGAGGAACAGAAGAAATAACCAGGACCTGACATCTTGGCCCCAGGGAGAGAACATGGCAAAATGCTGGCAGAGAGATGTTCCACCACAGCAAGGTGGAACATCTGATGGTGTCCTGTGGAGAATGTTACCAGCTGCTGGGGGGGGATGGTGGGAGGCACCGAGGGGTGCACACCCCCCAGAAACGGGCAATAAACTCTCTCAGAAGCAGGACAGGTAGGAGTGGAATAGGCTCGTAGAGGAGACACTGCCTGCACGGGACAGGGAACACCCACAGCCCCCTGTGTACACCAGTGCGTTTCTGCACACAGGGACACGAACCAAACCCCTTCCCTTCCTCTCTCAATCCTGTATGAAGGAAGCAGTTATCCAAACACAACTTTCCCTGAGTCGACACAGAAAATCAATACAGCTGATTTTCATTTGGAAGAGTCTTCATAACTTTACTGGAAAAATAAAAAATAATAATAAAAAAATACGCAGAGTTTGCTACTGTGCCAGTTTTAAACGTTTTTTAGTACTTTGCATTCATAGGTATGTAAGTACACTGATGGTGTAATTACATCATAATAGAGCAAGACTTCACAAAACCCATCCAATCCCAATTTGGGAGAATTGTTTTGCAATACTCTTCCTAAAGAGATCTTTCTCCAACTGGAATCCCATTCTCATCCCAGGGGAAAAACACAGCCAAAACATATGCAAAGTTATGAAGGCTACTGCATAACATAACAAGAAAGTACTGATTTCACAACTGTTGCACAGATTTGGAGACACGAGGAGAGCCAGAGCCAGATGAACACAAACTGTACAGGGCTAGGTAGGAGAAAGCAAAAAGAACCCTTAGGTCAGCCACAGTCTTACTCTGCACCCTCCCAACTTCAGTTTGCAGGTGAAAGAGAAAGCTCCACCTGGGCTGGAACCCTTTGAGGGTTTTCACCGTATACTTTTCACAGAGATGCTCTCAGATCCAACCTGAAAGACGAATCAGTATTTATACTCTGCTTACTTCTAACAAGAACCCACAAAAGTTTGGCTATTTGGATTGAAAAATATAGCTAGTTTACATAAATATTTTTAACATCCAAGAAAATGTACAAATCTAAAGTCAAACACGCTTGGCTTGCGACAAGCCCTGTTTGCTAATGTCTTTATAAAGGCTCAGTTTGAAGGAAAAGTAGTCATTTTAAATACAACCAATATACTGCAAACGCCATCCCATCGCGTGGAGACACTCACCATTCTTCTGTACTTCTAGTGAAACCCAACGGTAACATCCCACATCTGCTGCAAGCAATACAGAACTTGGTTTGGTCCTAGGTAGTTCATCTCCACTCCTGTGTCGTGGAGTGGTCCTTTTACAGCTCACGGAAAGCATTGCACCTGAAGTATGCAGCAGCGTGGTACCAAACCCTCCGTTAGTCCCCAAGGCTCTGGGTTGACTGCGTGAAAGTGGAAATCCACGACGACATCGCTGATTTCGCACTCGTGAAGGCTCCTCCGACTGACTGACCTGCATTACGAAACGAAAGAAAGCAGGGCAACAGTGTAGTCATTACAGAGCTACTGCAAAAAGTAATTTAAAAACAAAATTAAAAAAAAAATAATCACATAATCAGTTGTCCAATTTGGGATTTAAAAATCTGAGTCCAGAGTCTGTGTCAGACAATATTCAAAGAACTTGAACACAGTAGCTCAGCAGAAACAGCCCGCATCCTCCTTTGCTAGACTTGTGACTGAAAGGTGTTCCTTGCCAGAGTGTGCAGCAGCAAAAGGAGCAGAAAGACTCCCGAGGAATAAAGGAGGCAGCTGAGCAGTTTTTGGCAAAGCTGCTGCACAACCACCACCGGATCCTTCAATGGGCGAGCTCGCATCCTCTCGCACTGCGAGGTGACAAGGTGATGTCACCCCTGTCCAAGGGCAAGGAGTGCTTTTCCAGAAAGTTACAGACCATTACACAACGTGCAGACACTGACACAAGGGCTTCCTCTGGTTCTAACCAGCTCTGGACAGTTTCAGTCAGAGTGATATCAGAATGAGACCAGCTCGATGCAGACGGTGGTGGTGTGGTCTAAGCGTGTCCAGATCACATGGAAGGTTTTACCTCCACATCTCTCCCCACATTCACCTCCAGCCCACACTGGAAAAGCAATTCACACTCATTTCTTTGGCTGCTTCTCTTTCCACTATCACACAACACACAGGGCCTTAATCAGCAGCTTTAACCCTCAAGATGTTGCTCTGTTTTGTAAGCATATTATAAAGGACACTTGGGTTAAACTGAAATATAACTGAGATATAGGATGCTGCTTCAAGAAACATATGGCTGAGATGCGAGCTGCTTTTAAATGCATTTCTTACCTACAGCTTTTCCTGTTTGTACAACACTTCGGCTGGTAGAGACCATCACATTCCCAATCTTCTTCCCCCGTTCACTGTTTTGCACAGAGCTGAACAAGAGAGACGGTGCAGACTGTTAGTGCATGGACTTCTCACTGCTCCTTGGTGCAAATAAAACACATAGCAATGCACACACAGATTGACACAGCATACATATATATATAGTCCTTGGTGCAAATAAAACACATAGCAATGCACACACAGACTGACACAGCATACATATATATAGCTTTTTATACATATGATCAAGCCCAGAATTCCTGCATGCATCTTACCCACACAGATCAGTCAGTCAGGCTTCTCAGAGGAAGAAAACACTGTCAGTGAGACAGGAATCAAAATGCCCAGTGGTTCATTCTTACACAACACACTACACCTTTCCTGAACGTTTACAAAAATGCATTTATGTTCTAAAATACAAAGTCAGATTTGCAGTTGTTTTGAGAATTTTTTAGCCCTAATATATAAGCTTTAAGCAAAATAGCAAGTGTTACTGATCAGTCGTTATTCTTTTTTTCTAAATAGAGTTTGTATCTTGCTCTAAGATTAAATTTTTGATCAAATACAGTTCACACTCATGCTCTTGTTAAAGAAATGCAAAAAAGATGAGAGACACTACCATCATTTGGAAAGGAAAGCACAAAAGCAATCAGCTGTACTGCACAAGGATAATCACCTGAAAATAATCTAATTTAGTTTTATACTGTAACATTCAAGCCCACATTTTAGGCCTTGTCAACCCATTTATGTAAGACTTAATACACTATGCCACATTCTTTTCCTACTTTCAGTATCTTTGGTGTAGATGCAGAAAGCAGAGAGAATAGTAATACACCAAGAACAAGTTTAGGCTCAGTTTGCAAAAGCAAGTGATTTTGATGAGTATCTGACAGCAAACTTGCATCTGGAGAACAAGGATAGTGTTGTAAAAATATTTATTATTAGAGATGCACTAAGAACTACTGGTCTTTTAAATTGATTTCAGGCTACTTAGAGGAGTGAATATCTTCCCATTCAAACACAAAAATAGGGCAAGTAAAAGATTATAGACACCTCCACATCTTTCAAATGAAGTCTTTGTAGAAAGACCATCCATTAATGGTAAGAGCTGCTATCAGCATGCACCTTATTGAAGGCAATTACCTTGAGATAAATCTCGATTCATTTACAGTCTCAATTGCCATCCTGGAAATTTAATCTGTCACTGATCAGCAAAAGCAACAAAAAGATTCAGCGGGCTGAAGTCTGAACCTTTTTATTCCTCGAGCTGCTCTTCTGCGTCAGCACGTGCTGTAGGTCTGGCTCAGCAGCGCGCTGAAAGTAACGGCCTACGGTCCCCTCTCCTGGTGTCTCATGGTCAACATTGCTAAGTGAGAAACAACCTGTTTTGCTGGTTGCATGCTATTCAAACACAAAAATAGGGCAAGTAAAAGATTATAGACACCTCCACATCTTTCAAATGAAGTCTTTGTAGAAAGACCATCCATTAATGGTAAGAGCTGCTATCAGCATGCACCTTATTGAAGGCAATTACCTTGAGATAAATCTCGATTCATTTACAGTCTCAATTGCCATCCTGGAAATTTAATCTGTCACTGATCAGCAAAAGCAACAAAAAGATTCAGCGGGCTGAAGTCTGAACCTTTTTATTCCTCGAGCTGCTCTTCTGCGTCAGCACGTGCTGTAGGTCTGGCTCAGCAGCGCGCTGAAAGTAACGGCCTACGGTCCCCTCTCCTGGTGTCTCATGGTCAACATTGCTAAGTGAGAAACAACCTGTTTTGCTGGTTGCATGAACAAGAGGAATCAGTTCCCTGCAGCCCCCAGACTGAACTCTGGCTCCAGTGAGAGTGGAACAGCAAAGGGAGTAACGAGCACCACTGGGGTCGAGAACTTGAACCCTACAGGTAAGAGCTGAGACCAACTTAAGGGTCAGTTGAGTGTGGTGCAATAAGAGATTATGTAAAACTTAAACTTCTAAACTGCAGAAACCAAACCAGTACATGTATAGGTACTGTCTCAGTACATACACAGTGAACTTTGACAGTTTTACAACAATGCTGTATTAAAAACCAGCTAATTTTCAAAAAAGCTGTTTTCGCCTATAATGAAGCCTAAAGTCAACATACAGGAAAACAATGATGGAAGTTTTAACAGCTTTAGGTTACAATTGTAAAAATAATCATTAAAAAGCCTTATAATTGCAATACAAAAAAAAAAAATCAGGGCTCTATTATGTTAAGTCCAACACAAAATAGCGTATTAATTCTGGTTTTCCACATCTAAAGATGGAACATTTGCCTGAAATGGGGTGATGTTTTGCAAGTGACCATTGAATACAGTTTCATATACGTGGCCAATTTAAATCATTATTTTGTTTAGTTCATCATAGCAAGCTATATAGTTACTAATATTTGACCACTCTTAAAAAAAATACAAATCAAAGTACTATATACTTACTGTGACAATCTTAACTTCACATCTGACACAGAGTACTGTCCCTGGAAGGGGTGGCTAGAAGAGGAGGGAAAACCCGAAAAAACATTAAGTAGTTATTTCTTCATGATGAATCCATATCACACAATTGTTAGTTCTACTCCACGCTGTGGCTTACAAAAAAAAATATAAATAATCTTTTGTAGACATACTACTATATCATTTCACAGAAGACTAGGTCCCAGTGACTAGTCAATCTTGGATTTCTCACAACTACTTGCAAGGTGCCTTCTGAGATATTAACAATCTTTTCACACTATGGCATAGACACCTCTTTCTAGCAACAAATAAAGAAAGAAGATCCCTTAGGCAGGCCAAAAGAGCTTTGTAGGTCTAAAGAAAAACCTTCTTTGGACCACAGCAGCTGACAGAGCAAAAAAACCTCCCTGCAGTACAGTAATAACCTGTGCTAAACAAAACACATGCACAGCCAACAGTGCTACCAAGCCTGGAACCATCTAATTTTTGAGTGAAAACACATATAAAAATCTCAAATATAGAAGATAGAACATGAAACAGCAGGCTCCCCTCCACCCCGATCAATGGTATCATCTAATGTTTGAGTGAAAATACACACAAAACAGCAGGCTCCCCTCCACCCCGATCAATGGAATCATCTAATCTTTGAGTGAAAGTACACACAATCTAAAGTGTAGAAGATGCAGCATAAAGCACCAGGCTCCTCTCTGTCCCTATCAATGACAATCCTGGACACAGCCATTCCCTGGATACCTGGAAGCAATTAATAAAAAGCAGAACCAGCTGCAGGCAATTCCCGAGGAATGACAAACTTTCTGCAGCTGGGGACAGCCAACAACAGACATGAACAAGCTTCACCCCTCCTGACTCTGCATATTTTCTTATAAAACTATATCCCAGGATTCCAGTAAGGGACTGATGAACAGAAATACTCAGGTTCTGTATTTAGAGAACAGGGCCCAAGTTTCACCCTCAGGGCTTTACAGCAGGAATGCTGTAATTCTACAGAATGATGTGCCTGACTACATATACCAGGAGCTTTCAACATTAAATGTTAAAAAAACCCACAATAGTTAAATAAAAATAGTTTCTTACCTAGAATTTATCTCTGCAAGAGCTGGATGCTTGTTACTGTTCCATATTCTGTAGTTGTGGGTATTTTTCCAGGCTGCTACAAATGCTGTTCCAAAGTCTGACAAAGTCTTTTCATTGTCTGATAAATTAAGATAAAGATGAGAGTTTGCCACAATTCACTAGAGGTATAATATAAGACCAATTCCTTTTTTTTCTTCTAAAGAATCAAAATTTCCAGGCTCTTAGGAAATCAAAGACAAATAAAATGCTAGTACTAAGAACTGGGATAATAAAACATTTTTGAAGTGTCCCAAATATACAAAGCCAGGAGAAAAAAAAAAAAACCCAAAAGCTTAAAAAATTACTTTTCTTATTTTTAATCTGTTTATAAAATTCTTAGTAAATAGCTCAACTATAAGAAAAAAAAGTCATCCAAACATAGTCCTCAACATATTCTCCAGGCAAAGACAGGGAAGAGGAGGGAACAGCCACAGAGCAACTAAGAACGAACCCATCATTCGCGTCGGTCTCGGTCAGTTACACCGGGCTCTGCTGTACTTTGTTTTTGCTCAGTCACATTTAGTAAACCCCAAATCCACTCCAAAACTGCAGTATGAACTACTGTAGAACAAACTTTTAACAACAACATCCCCTTTAAAACACAGAAGAGTACAGGAAACTATTTCAGAGCCTGCCAGTGAAGTAGTACGAGTTTCCAGAAAACCCTGATGTTTCATATCAATCAGGTAATCACCTTAAAACATTAATGTTGTCAGATAAAGAACTTGCATCTTCCAGACTTTAAAATCCAGTTCTCAATCCCATGTTTTCTCACAAATACCACAGAACAAGATCTGCATTAGTTAATTGATGTGACTAGAGAATAATCAGTTAAAAGGGTCAGTGCTGGGCAAACGAAACATTTTCCACAAATAAGCCACTGACTTTTGTAGTTACGTTCATGCACAAAAGGCTGGAACACAGAGAATTCCCTCTGAATTAAGACAAAAAATGTTGAGGTCCAGAAAACTCAAGTTTTAAAGCCTCTAAATGAGACTTTTCACGTATGCAAATGCCTATTTAAGGCCATGGCAAAAAGGGAAAAGAGATGGAAGAGCCTAGTAAAACTTCCTGAAGACAGCCACTTAACTGCATGTCTCCTTGAATTCAATTAGTTCCCCAAAATTAACTTCAGGTTGCAAGAGAGTTTGTAAGAATGTAGAAGTCTCATCATATACAAGGGTTTCAGGTACTTACGAAGAAAGTTTTAATTAAATCAGTGAGGAGACAGTAAAAGAAGACAGTGTCTGTAAGGGTGTGAAGTAACAGTTAGTAATAAGCTTGTCGAGGAACAACAGGAATGGACAAGGACAACTGAAAAAGCAGCCTAAAATGAAATGTTAGGCAGAGGGAGACCCAATGAGAGGCCACACAAACGCTTCTTACACCCACCCTCGTCCCAGTCCCTAGAGAAGGCATCTGTTCTACCTGGTTGCAGCACAGCAGCAAGCAGTGAGTGAAGGTAAGCGCTGAACTGAGCCCTGATCCACTCATCTCCTCCTTCCCATCCAGTGCCATCCAGGAACACATCATCTCTGTTCTCAGTCACGTGCTTCACCAAGTAGTCTGCAAATCTGAGGTCAGCGGTTGTTGGATTCAGGATCTTACGGAGTTCTGGATCGTGGATTTGGACTTGAGCATCTTCTATCTGAAATAATCCCAAGGGTAAATGTGCAGCTAAATAAAACTCCACTACTATATATTGCTACCTAAATCTAAACCCACAATCTCCTAAAAAACCAAGAAGAAACAAATGGCCAACAAAATAATGGAATTAACTGTTCTCAGAGTCAGCTGTTACTCTAGTATAACCAGAATCTGATCATCTTCCTGGCACAGAGTAAAAGCTGCTTATTTGGCAGGATTTGGCAGGGGAAGTTGGGTGCTTACACATATTTCCTAGAGGGTCTGATTATCAATTTATTAAGTTGGTTAACTACATGTAGGTTATCAAATGCTGATTATATAGTTCTATCCATTTGCTAGAACTGACACAGTGCTTTCTTAGATACTATTTTTTTAACCTCTTGACTAAATCAGAAGGAAGTCAATAGTAAAATGTGTTATTATGCAACTGTGTCTGTTTCTCAGCTGCAAGCACTTATTTTTGAAGACCTTATTACTAAGTAATGAAAAAAGCCCATGACATGAGAAGTAAAATTATACCAACAACAAAATAAAAACGTAGGAAGTGCCCTGCAAATTCAAATCTTGGATATAAGAATATATAGAAAAACATTAGTTTTGCACAGCTTACCTCATCCTGTCCTAACAAATAACACAAATTTAATAAGCTTCTGCATTATTTCATATGGAAGCAATTCAAAATTTTGGCATGGAGGTGAAATTTCGAAGCTGTATTCAGAATGCAACCTCTTCCTCCCCTCCATCCCTCTCTCCAGCTCAAGAAGGTGAAGGCACAGACTCGTACCTCCACAATGGCGTCGCTCAGGTGCTTCTGCTGACGGAACAGGATATTGGTGGCTCCCGCAACGAAGCCGCGGACTGCGACGTCTGAGAGGAGATGGTGCTGCTGCAGCGCCATGTATGGCAAACAGAGGTACCCCTGAAGGAACAGAGAGATTTAGAAGATTAACGTTAGGCCAAAAAAAACCCCAAAGTTGTCTACATTCAGAGTTTTTCCTAATAAAAGCCAGCACACTCAGCCCCAGAATGAATCTCGGTTATTACAATTTCAGCCACGACTATCTATTGCTTTGCTACGTTATATCTGCAAAGCAAAGCAACCAGATTCCACAGGAATTAAATTTTTCAAGGGGTTGTGTTCCCTTTCAGCCTCAGGACTGAAACTGAAATACAACGCAAAGGACAGGAATCCAATGTATCTATAAGGCAACAGAATAAGCAGCGTGAAACAAGAGGGAGGTCTCAGGTCAGTCCAGAGGCAAGAAGTCAACAGAGATAAAGATGTATCTCTGCACTCGCATACCAGCATGTCTTCTGGCAGGAGAACTAGACTGCTAGTCATATTTTGTAGAGGGAGATGTTCAGGGTCCAGAGATAGCAATCAATTTTTGATAAGCATATGCATGCCTGCTTTAAGGGAGAGCAGGACAGAAAGCAACACACTGTGCTTTTTACCCACTCCATGTGTACAAGTTTATCTGGTATCCTACATTCCAATTTAAAAAAAAAAAAAAAACCAACCAACAAACATTTTGGAAAAAAGGCTTTAGGTAACTCCTTGAGAGATCACTGAGAAGCAGCTGTAGGTATTGTAATTTTATTTCTAAAGATAGGATCGACACACCCCTGAAGTCTAATACTCAAGTCTAATTCCAGCTGTTCAACTGCATAAAGCACAAAGCAGTTTATCCACCAGCAGAAGCCCAGGAGGGCTGATGGCCCACGGGGCAGAAACAAGGAGCACGTGCACTTTGTCACAGGACATGGTAACTGGAAACACATGGAAGAAAGGAGCACAGCCATTCCACTTTGTTGTATTAGACCCAGGGGTGGCTTTCCAGATGACAAGCACTTATCAGCTGGAAACAGACAGCCTGTGTCAAAGGATCAACAGTGCTTTGAGAGGAATCACCAACCTAAAATGGAAAATTTTCAGAAAATAAGGCTTAAGGAGCTTGCAAAGGAAAGTTTAATTACTGCATACTCCGGTAGCAAAGTCTTGGAAACCCTTCACTATTTAAAGTGCCAAGTGTCAGTTCCCAAATTCACATTTGTCTTGTAAGTATAACAACTTTTATTTCTTTGAACTTGTTCCACTCATTTTGAAAGAGTGCAGAAGAAGCGAGTATCGGATCTTACACAACTGGTACTAAAGAAAAAAGTATCACAGCCTATTTTTTGTTATGCTCTGGTGTACTTGGATACAACATTATGCCATCTGGCAAAATCCCCTCCCATTCAAATTTGTCAGATTTATTAGTCTTTCCATGGCATGGCATAAAACAACCCTGAGATGAGAGCTCTAAAAGAAATTTAAACTTTCCAGTAAGTGGTTAAACTATAACTTCAAATCACATTTTTCCGATAACTTTGAGATGTAAAGCCTTTTCTGCTTTAATTACATTGGATGAACTCAAATGAAAAGTGCCTTCGTGGAACAGAGGGTAAACATGCAGAAACTGTCAGCTTCCTTAAAATTGTTTAATTTTCCATTTTATGAGCTTAGTAGCAAACTAAGTTTGCACTGGTAGCCCATTATCACTTATTTTCTTCTTGCTTTCAGTCTAGTATTTTCAATAAAACTAGACTAAGTACAATTTACAGGCTATTATTTTGATTAGACAGACCATAAGGACAAACACCAGAGTGCAGATGTTTGTTGGCACTTATTATAATGACAAAAGTCTCTTTAAAAGGGATGCATTTTCCCTGCTCCTTTTCTAGGAAACCAGCCCCAGTAAAAGTGTTGTTTGTTATCTGACAGTGCCCATCAAAGTCACTGGAGGAACTCTGGAATACCTGGAGTTCAGTTAGGCACCAGCACAAGCCTAAAATTCAGCAGCTCAGCACCAAGCACAGGGAAAGAGCCACAGACAACCAGGAAGAGTTATCTTGTAAAGAAAAGTGAAGTTATATATATATATAGATAGATAGATGTGTGTGTAAAGCACAGGGAAAGAGCCACAGACAACCAGGAAGAGTTATCTTGTAAAGAAAAGTGAAGTTATATATATAGATAGATAGATGTGTGTGTGTGTATTATTTTGTGTGTATATATATGTACACAGACACATCTAGATACACATTTTGTGCATATATACATAAATGTATTTTTAAATATGCATAAAGTAAAAGAGGGAAACATAGGCTTGGGTGTCAGCTAAGATAGAGCTTCCAAAAATCTTCGGTTAGATTAAGGTACCTAAACCCTACTGAAGCACTCTGATCTTGCCCCATACAGGTTAGATCAACTTCAGAGTAGAAGAAAACAGTAGTTACTGATACGTACTATTTATCAACCACAGTAGGGCTACAGGTTACCATCATGTAGAACTGCAAACAGCATGTAAGTACACATGTGAAAGAGGAGTGGAATGCACGTGTGCACACCCCTCTCAGACACACACTCACGCTTCCCCCCCTGCCCAGAGACCCTACTCACATCTTCTGCAGAGCCCTACTGTCCCTCTGGAGCTGGGTAACCAAAGTTACCAGCCACTTCTGAAAAACAGGTATCTTTATGAGTTAGCAGGTATCACAAACAACGTGTTTACCTTTGTAAAGATAGCCAAGGGCATACCATACTGGTCCTCTTCCAACCCCGATACCAGTCCTGGAACAAGCACTGCATGTCCCGTGTTTGCCTGGGGCTGTACAGTGATTGGAAAGCTTTCCAAGCCATTGCCTTTGCTCGGAAGATTTTCAGCTTGTTCTGATGCTGTATTTTCACGTTGTCCTCCTTTCAGATTAGACTCCTCCAGAAGGCTAGGATCTAAGGTCTCCCAGTCACTTTCAGAGGAGGCCGGAGAAGCGTGGGAGGGAACCTTCAAGCGCTGCACGGTCCCGTTGGAGGACTGAGCTCCGTTGCAAGTCGTTTCCAACTGGGAAAAAGGCACATTTGCTTTTTGACTTTCTGCCACATGGTTCCCTGCCATCTTCCTGCCTTCCTCTGCCATTCCCGAGTTTGTAGGTGAAATAGCAGCAGCAGACACAGGAACAGTCTCATCTAACCGCCGGGCGCTTTCCTGCGAGCCAGCATCCTCCGACAGGCTCTTCCTCGGTCTGTACTGTGAGCAGTCAGTGAGACCGTGCTCAATCATACCTGGGGAGTGACAGCACGCACCCATGTCAGCATCTCCACAGAAATTCAAGTGACTTTTCTTAAAAAAAAAATGAACAAAGTGTGTGTACAGTGGAAATTACATATTTTAAAACACTTCTCGGGAGGGGGAGGTGAGTGGAAGGCAATGTTAAACAAACAAACCCAAATAACCAATCACACACTTTTCTAAAGAAACTTTTCTAAAGAAACTTCCCCAACTTTTTTGCTTTGAGAAGACTGTTTAGAAGCTAAGAATTAGCAAGGTTAGGGGGTTTGGTTTTGTTTGTGCTTTTCTTTTTTCTTTTCCTTATTTTTTTTGAAGAGTGCATGTAGAAGGATGTTTTTTAAGGAACTTTACAGGAATGTGTGCCTTATTCAGGGTCCCATCTACGTTACCCACAGGCAACACAGAAGATCCATTTGCTCTGATTAAGGATAAGAAATAACCCATAGAGTGCAAGTGGGAAGGATTAGGAGTACATAGTACATGGACACGCATACAAGTCACCCATTTTTCAGGCAACATACCAACATCACTCTATTATAGTCACATATGCATACAAGTCACCCATTTTTCAGGCAACATCACTCTATTATAGACACATACGTTGTTTTCCAAATGAAACCATGCAGCCAGTCTCAGTTATCACCAGAAAACATACAAAAAGAAGTCCAAACTTCTCTTCTTACCAGGAAAGAGTGAGAGGACAGTCATCAGAGCTCCCACCAGTCTGTTTACTGGAGAAATATAAAACAGCACCTGGTGGCAGGAGGGAGGGGGGCGGGTGGAAGGCAGCGGGCAAGAGAGGGAAGGGGGGAATCAGGGAGGAGAGAATGAGAAAAATAAAATTACATTTAAGCATGACAAAGACAGACAGAACACATGCAAACTATTCATGGCATTGCTTTTTATGTTATTTTGGAAAGTCTGCTTACCAACAAAAGCTCTTCCAACAGTTCAAAGTAAATACTTAAATACTTCTATTGTATCTTTATATTTGCCACATATGTGTTTTATATACACACACTTGTGCGTAATATATTAATATACACTTGCCAATCATTCAGATTTTTCTGTCAGTCATTCAGAATTTTTTCCCCAAAATTAACCCAGTTACCGAATGACTGACAGAAAAAAAGTTGTTCCTGGCACGCTGCATGCATTCTCGTTCATTTGTAGTACATGAAAATCTCTCTTATAAATCAAAGAGGCCAGATAATCTCCATTCCAGATTTCTGACACAAAACTATGCAAAACACATCTCTTCTAAGAAAATATATTAAGGATATGTAGTTAAATCAAAAACAGGATAAATGCAACATGCATTTATTACAGGTATCTTCTTAGGATTAAAAAAAAAAAAAGATTTTTTGGAAGCACAAGACACGACTGATACAAACTTTGGTAAAGCACTTAAGGCATAACATGGGAAACCAGAATCTCCTTAACTAAATCAGAAAGATTTGGATTAGTAAATTAGTTTGGAATTAAAAAGAGGCATGTCAAAGGCTAGGAATGAAAGAAGAAACACAAAGACGACTGAATATTACTACTGGAGTTCCTCCGAGACAGGCCTTCAGGGGGAAGAAAGGAGAAAAAAAAAACACCAAAACCCACCACCCACCCCAAACCAAAAACAATCCCATGAAAGTCAACTTGTTTAACAATGCTATTTTTACATCCTCAAGCAGCAGAATACTAGTAAAAAAAACAACACATGAGCATTACAAGGCATCAAGAATGCAAAGGAATACATAATGATCCACCTTGATGGCTTTGCAAGCCAGTTTAATAGGTATATGATGACATTAAAAGTGCAAGTTTGAAGACTCAGTCTTCTGAAGAGAGTTCAGAAGTGACTGATTAATAAGTACTAGTTATTTTTTACTACTAATTCCACTAGTATTTGCAAGTCTACAAGTGAGCAAATCAACGGAACCAAGAGAAAGACCTAAGCAGCCCTAACACATACCAAGCTGTGTTTAATGGTGTCCCAGTGAGAAACAAGACTATGTATATTATCTTGTACAATTTTTCTTTTTTCTGTGTTGAAGATAGGTGAATTCAAATTGCAATAGCAACAGAGAAAGCACCGTGAGAAGAACAAGCAGCTCACCCGCGGAAAGTATTTCGGCTGACTCCAATGGGAATAAAAAAGTGTAACTTCTTTTAAGGTGCTGTTCAACCATAATGTATGAAAGACACATGATATAATAGCAAGGAACTAAAACGGAAACCCTAAAATATCCCTACAGATTTAGATTCTCATGTATTCCTAGCCAAACTTATTTCTAAGCCTACAGAAATAATAAAGTCTATAGAGAAGTACCTGGTTTTCAAGAAATCTGTTCCAGCCTAGGGTTTTGTCCAGGTATACCACTTACTTAGGCTGAATAATTTTCTGTATTTGTTCCATCAAGTCCCTGTGCCATCCTTCCATTTATACGGGCGCACACTTCCCTACCCCTCCCAACCCTGCTATATGGCCTACAACATTTACATCAGCAAACCGGGTGGTCCTGGCAGCAGAAAGTCCAGTGATCCCCATCTGGAAACAGTCTTCCAGCCCAGTAACAGCTGAGAGGTCAAAAAAGCCCCATTTCTTTAGCCTCTGGAAAGGCATCAACAAAATTGCGGAGGATTAAAGGAAATCAGTCTGTGGCATTCAGGCAACTGGGATTACTAGTGGCTTCTTGCATATTATATTTAAGGTCTTTGAACATACAGATTCCCAGAGTTATCCAGGAACCTCAACATCTGCCAGAACACAGGCAGCGTCAGAAAACCAAACCTCTTCCTTTGGAAACAGCAAGTGTTGTCCTCCTTTTTGAGCTTAGCAAAAAAAACCAAAACAAAACACCAAAACCAAAGCAACCTGCAGGTTTATTCAATAAGCATCCAGTTATTTTCAAAACAATGTCATATGTTTGAATCACATGAACGTGCTTGGGAAACCCTCTCTCTCCCCTCTTCCTGTGCACGTACGTCTGGTGGTTTGAGCGGCTTCGGCAAGGACCTGCAGCTCAGTATTTTGTTTATATATGCCCAAATGCTCAACTGACCTGAGGAAATGCTATTGTAAGTTTTAAACAGACCAGTAGAGATAATTTACAAGATCTTAACTGGAAAATATTTTTTCCACTTATGGTTTAAAAAAAAGAGTATCACTGTAGACTTTCAGAATATATTAACTTGTTTTGGGGAAAAAGCTTGCACATCTAGTCTTGATTACATAAATTTCTATACATACTACGGGTACCTCTACAATGTCATAATCATATTTTCTCAAATATACCTCTGGCATAGCCTTTAATACAGCAGTCTTTAGCATATGGCTCTTTAATGCAGAAACTACATTTATTCTCATCAATAAATACTTAGAACTGTCAAGGTGTATCTAACCTGCTGAATTTAGTGTAAAGTGCAAAAGCTTTGGTGAAACTGCTACTTCTACTTTTAAAAGCCGTATTTACTTCCTCACAGAAGAAAACCATGTCTTTAACATAGGCTTTAAAAAACAAAATCCCCACAACTGTTTTGGGGCCTTCCAAAAGCCGTATTTACTTCCTCACAGAAGAAACCCATGTCTTTAACATAGGCTTTAAAAACAAAATTCCCACAACTGTTTTGGGGCCTTCTAGATTAAGTCCTACTGATTTTCCAGTTGCAGCTAAGAGGAAATTCTAATACTCCTTCTCAGCACTCTGAAGAAGCTGAGTGTTAAGACAGCAGGTTTGCTGAAGAAAAAGTGAGATTTGGGAAACTGAAACAAAACTTTAAATAAAAATTTTAAAATAGAAAAAAAAAGAAATCCCTGCATAAACTTGTCTGGGAGCTGATACATAGTCATTGCACTGAAAATTCTTGTTCCAGGATATTAATATATACAGAGAAGAAAACACATTTATTTACTATTTCATATCTGCTTGTACATTTTGCATATTCCACTGAAATTGCTAGGAGAGCATTGCGTCTGAAGTAGTGTCATGGTTTAACTCCAGCCTGCAACTAGGACCACACCACCTTCCACTCACTCTCCAGCAGGATAGCAAGAAGAGGGAGAGAAAGAAAAAAATAACCAACCATCTCACGCATTGAGATGGATATTTTATAGAACAGTAATGGAAGAAAAAGTGTTACTAAACAGCAAAAAATTATACAAAATGAGTGATGCAATGCAATTTCTCACCACCCAGTGATGGATTGCTGCTGAGGACGGGCTGGTCAACCCCAGATTCCAGCCAACCCCCATTCCTACACTCAGCGTGACGTCTATGGATGGAATATCCCTCTGGCCAGCCTCTCCTGTCCATGCTCCCTCTCAGCTTCTATAGGAAGCTGAAGAAGTCCATCATTTAATATAAGCATTAATTAGCAACAACTAAAACAATGTGTGTTATCAACATTATTCTCATGCTAAATCCAAAACACAGCTGCTACTTGGAAAAACTACCTCTGTCCCAGCTGTAAGCAGGAGAGGCAGTAGGACAGCCCAAAGAAAACACTGTGTCTACAATTCCACCGCTTTTACCAATTTATAGCCTGAGTTCAGCCTGACCTAACAGATATGGCTCTTTTCATTGACTCTTGCAGATGTCTGTGCAATTCAGGGCTGAAGGGCACCTCCTAGCACTTGCTTCCTTCGGTATGCCTATTCAAAGCCCAAACCAGAAGTTCTACTTACTGAATCCCTGGAAAGCTGTGTGCTCCCTTTTAGGCACCAGCATTTCCTACCAGTTCTTTCACACAGGTAGGTACCTGTTTGCATTATGCATATCCTTTCCCATCTTTCATAACACGTTACATTTCTCCACTCACATTTAATTGTATTTTACTCACACTGGCTGGGACAGCTGCTAAGAAGGAAGGGTGTGGACAGATGAGAAGTGGAGGCAAATTCATACGTCAACACCTACAAGTTACTTGTAGCATAATTTCCCAATTTGTATATGGACGCAAAGTTGTTGATATGACTCCAGATACTTTTATTTTACTTTAATTTGTTTTTCACTAGTATATGCTATGTAACTTTATGTGAAAATAAAAAAAAAATGAACAATTGCATTTCTCTTTCAATGACCCGCCTCAGCCTACAAAACTTTACCTTTTTCTCTAGAAGAATTAATTTGAAAAGGATCAAGACCTGAAAAAAACACAAAAAACAAAAACATGTTGAGTTAGCCAGTGCCATTTATCAAAACTATTGTGCAAGCATAATCTCTTATTCAAGATTTCATATTAATCACTGCATAACTGTCAAATGATCAAATCCAGTTGACCAGTGAAAACCAGTGTTCCAGTACCCTTTTCTTCACCTGAGCACTCATTTTAAAATAGCCATTGAAATGCACAAAGAAAAACCTCCACAAACAAGAATTGTGTAATTTGAATCATACAAAGCTTATCTGAGAGAACAGGTTGTGTAATTCCAGAATTCTAAAAAAACATAAAACTGCATAAACATGAAAGCTCCTCCACAGAAATACAAAAAAGAATTCAGCAAAATACCAAGAATAGCATTCACCTCACTAATTTTAGGCATCTACAGATGAGGCATCTAGATCAGAAGTGGTTGTCCAGACTCAAAGAAAACCACAGACGCTTCTGGGGCATGACTGGCAGACATCTGAAGCTAAACAAAAATGAATTCTGCCTCAAAAACCTACTGAGCAGTACATGCAAACACATGAGGAAATCGAGATTCTCAGATTTGTTTCCTTGAGGCCTCTTGGTTAATAAAAGATCCTAAATGCTGTTTGTACCTTAGGATGCACACTCAGTGTCAATAGTCATTAGGAAAAAGGAGGGGAGAGGCAAGTCCCCTCAGGTTCCATGATGGCAGAAGCTGCCAAAATTACAAGTTACAGTGAAAAACGCTCCACATTGTGACTTTAGCCATATTCTTCTACCACGTTCTTCTACCACTTCTACCATAACTGAGATACTCATTGTGACTTTAGCCATATTCTTCTACCACTTCTGCCATAACTGAGATACTACTTGCACTTTTGGACAGTGGTATCCAGACATAGAGAAATGTCACACAAACCTAGAAATCTCCAGGGAATGCAGCCGACAGACAAAACGACTCAGCTTGGAACTTACTGTCACTGAAGTTACTGAGGCGAAGGGAAACCAGGAGGCTGTTATCAGAACTACTTTGGGAACAGTATTCTTACTCCTAGCTCAGGTATGCCTAGACATGTTTATTTTTCAATTTCTCACAAAGTATTTTACTCCACAAAATAAGTGCTGTCCTTTATATATCCAAAGAATGCCTACCTTGTGTCTAAAGTGAAGAACCAGATCCCGAGGAGACAGACCTGAGATACCAAAAAGAGAGCAATTGTTACAGTGTAATAGCTGGTAGAGATACTAACTTCTTGTCACCACTTTTCAGGGAGAGGGGGACACCCATTATACATTCCATGTGAACCTGGTTATTTCAATAGCAGAACTCAAACTCTTTCTTTTGAGCAGGAGCAAGAGTTCAATCTGCACCGCAGACAGCAGTAACGTGAATAGTCACGGTCCGAGTTACTCCAGTTGGCTGCCACACTGCATTATGGAAACACTGAAGTAAATGCTACACTGTGCATTCAGAAAACACAGGGAAGAGTCAAAATCAAATGGGAGATATCCCAAATAACAGATAGATGAAAGTTCAAGCAGCCCACACCATGAAATAGTTCCATCTAAAAATTAAGAAGGTACTGTTTCCCAAAAGCAGCCAAGCAGTTACGTGTCAGGCTGTTAGGTCAAGTGGAAACACGGCTTTCAACCTACAACTAACTCCTACTATGAAAGGATCACTACATTTATTTGACATTTATTTAAATCCATTAATAAAGAAATGCACAACAATACTGTGCAGGCACGCAGACCTCTGGTGCTTATCCTGTTAATGCACATCAAGCAATTAGCTCAGGAAGAGAATGCGTTGATTAGTGTAACATTATCTCTGCTACTTGTACAAAAAAAGTCACTTACCAAGATAAACTTGTGACCCTTCTATCGAAGTGCTGCCCAAGGAACTATTCATATGATCATAAAGTTCCTGTAAAAAGGCAGAGAACCCCAGAAGCCATTAGTAGCACATGGTCACAAAGTCCAGAATAAATAAAATTCACTCCTTCAAAGATTTCAAAGTCTTATTCCAAAAAAGAAAGTAAAATTTCACTAATAGAGTCAACAGAGATACAGGCTGACAGTCACACTCATTCTTGTATTTCTCTACAAAAGCAAGCTGACCCTCTGTCAGATTAGGGTAGTTCATTTACTCTATGTTAAGCTATTACAAGAGCTGGGTAACTGCATGACCTAGGCAAAACAAACAGTTGAGAACTAATTAAAAACACTGAAGTCTGTAGCTGTACCCTGAAAGCTGTGCAACTATATCTTAAAAGTTACCTTTAGAATTGAAATTTGGGAGAAGTCTTTTTCTTCAAAATACGCGTGTGTAATGAGCTGCAGCTTTGCCTGAAGTAACCCGTACAAAGGCTTGCAAGAAAAACAAACACAAAAGCAAGTGAAGTAAAGTTACTGAGTCACTCTCCCTTCCCATCTGACAATACAGACACACTGTTACACAGAGTTCATAGAGGGGCACCCCTTAGTTGCTAACTCCTGGGCTCATTTAAAATTATAATTCTATTTTCTTTCCATACCATCACAGAACGTATTTCTGGAAAAGTACTTTTCTGCCTTAACACTGCTCAATTCTATTTTCTTTCCATACCATCACAGAATGTATTTCTGGAAAAGCCTTAACACTGCTTGTGCAGCTCCAGTAATAGTTATTTCTTCAGCTTTAAGCACAGAAAGAATTTCTGTTGCCTGCCTGGCAACCAGTAGCTTCTGCTAAACAGTTAGAAATAAAAGATATTCTTTCAAAACAAGAGTAGGCTGGATGTCTGACTATCTTAAAATCTCTCCATAGGTGTCAATAGCACTCTCGCCAGTTATTATAATGGCCAAACCCTTCAATCCTACTATATAAAATAAAGTTAGTAGCACTTAAGAATACAATAATCAAAAGTGCAAATAGATATCCCTGTCCCGGAGAACAGGCAGGCACTTTTACTAAAGTTAGTAGCACTTAAGAATACAATAATCAAAAGTGCAAATAGATATCCCGGTTTGGAGAACAGGCAGGCACTTTTAGAATGACTCCTGCACGGAGATACCAAGTCAAGGCTGATCACTCCAATGCCACAGCAATTCAATTTTACTTCAGTATTTTGTTGCCCTCTGCAATGATTTAAAGAGAGATGTTTGGAGCCAAAAGTTCCAAAGAAGAATATGGGAAACTAACCATTTTAAATATGATATTTGAAGTGTTTGGGGAGTTAAAGAAACATTCTTACCAGCTGACTGAGCACACAGACACTTTTCTGTACCGTTTCTCGGGTGATGTCTGCTTGCCGTACTTTTAATGCCTAAGAAATAGAAGTATTACAGTATTTTTAGCCACAGACAATTTCAAAAAGAATTCTTTCATGGGTCTAGCAGCCACGCACCACTTCCCAGTTTAAACAAAATCCTAAAACTGACTGCCTTCAACGATGGAATATCCAACCCATGTAACAGTATGCCCTTACCTAGTAGAAAAGGTCCTACCACTGGTATGTCAGAGTTGTGTTCCCAGCTCACTGTGCACAGCCAAGATCCAAACACAGCTGTGACGACAGGCAGAGGACTGTTTAAAAGACACTAGCACCAGAAAAAGGCAACAGCCCTGGAAAAGGCAATGGCATTTCAACTCACGCCAACGTAACAGGAGAGAAGCCACAGCACATCACTCGTTCTTTTCAAACATTATCTGTGAAAATGGACCATGTTGAAAAGCTTTTGCCTAGAAATTGTTTGTTTATATTTGACAATTTTCTTTGAGCCACCCATAAAATAGAGCAGGTAACATCTGCAGAATCAACTACATTGTGAGCCAGGTCAAATGGTCCCAGCACTTAACAGCAGACCTAGAAGGGGTGGGGGCAGAAATGCAGCCAAGTGATTTGTTAATTGTACAAAACAGCCAGTGTGCAGCCCACACATCGAAAAGGACACGTGGGAAGAGTGCTAGAGCTGTCCCATGAAACACATTGCTTTATATCCTACTTGCCCCAATGAGTTCATTTTAAACATCTATTTATCTTCTTAACTGGTTACTAAACAGCATAAACTGGAATCAAGAGCTCAATAAAGCCAAATTATTGCATAGTTAAATAGAGCAAGATTCTAAATCACAGAAACCAGTGAAGGCTGGCTGCAAAGATAATGAGTGAACTAATCCAATATGGATTTAGTTCAAAAGAAATGGAATTAAAATCCGCACGTGTAAAATTTCTCCTATAGCATAAACAGGAACTTGAAATATAATCAAGGTATGATTAACACTAAACCAGAGTACATAACTTACATCTTCTGAACAGAAGACTCATTTAAAACTCAAACCCACATGGCATTCCAGACTCTTGGCACCTCACTGAAAAAGGGAGTAATTTTTTAAAGAAATTTGTAATAGCTTCTCAATTTTAAGTGTCCAGATCATCCTACTGTTACTATTTTTGAAAAGCAGTAACTACTACTAGCAGATTCTGGTGGATAAGCACACAATTTCCTCAGTGTGATCAGGTCTCATCAAATTTCCAGCTTTACTGCTAGAAGTTCAGTATGGGTAAGCAGCTACAATGGATGGGAAGATACTCTGCAAGCACACTTCTGGCAAAGGAGGTAGGTCAAGAGAAACATCCTTACACTTGCATGGTCAAATCCTCAGAAATATAAAATTCTTCATGGTCACACACTGGAGAAATTTCAATTTTTTCCACCCAAGAGGCCTATTTCCTGGAAACACAAGTTGGCTGCCTGACACACTGTCAGCTTGACTCTGCTACTTGGTGCCGATAGCTGCATTAGGTTTCAAGAATCAAAATAAATTTTTCAATTGCCTTGAACACTTCAGAAGATCACAATATGCCTGCTGACATAAGGGAAAGAAACAATTCTCAAGTTCTGTAGCTACCTACTGTGCACGTTTTCACAGAGTTCCAACGTAAGCTGATCACACAGTTTGACTGTTGGTGTAATGCAAGACACTGAAAACTTTTACGTCGTTAATGCATCATGCCTATTAATTCATTAATATAATACACAACTTGGAAAGTTACCTTGGCTTCAATCTGCCTATAGCAAGAGACGCCATATACTGTGGTTTGGTCCCCACATCTTGGTGGCAAATGGAAAAACACGGTATCTATGAAAAAGAAAAGATCATTTCGTAAGTCACTAGCAGGAATTCAGTATTTTTATTTTCAGCATCACTTATTTGTAAAAATGAAAGCTGAGAATACTGGCACACATATTCTGACACCTAAAAAAAGAAAGAAAAAGCTGTCTATAAAGCTATGCTTGCACCCAAATTAGTTTCCAAATTGAAAGACACATTGTGGGAGAATCTCCAGCTGTGCTAATATGGATATTTTGACAACAACCTCATGTTTAGCCTGACCAAGCTCCTACAAGCCCACTGACAGGTTCTCAGAAGCAGCTGTTGACAGATTTGTGAATCCTAGTCTCAAACAAAATAGTTACTGTGTCTGTGCAAGTGTGACATGAAAAAAAAAAGACCTCTATAAAATGTGACAAGAGAAAAGTTTTTATGGTTTGACAAATACATATACACATACAGACTTGCTACTACTGCAAAAAAGTTGCTAAATCCTAAATAAAGGAGAGGACATCAGGACTGCCTTTCAAAACGTGAGTGAAATCTGTTTTGAAACCGACTATTAATTTTTTGTTTGCTTTATAGTAACAAAATGAGCAGAAGAGGCAACCTCATATGCACAAAGTCTAACAGAGAGACTGTTTATAACAAAGTTTATTCCCTCGAACAAGTTGAATTATATTATGGGGATCACCCAGGGTTTTAGAAAGCCTGTAAGACTGTTTCCTGTACCAAGTTACGCTCTTTGCAAAAATGCAATTATCAATGGGAATTAGTTTAAAACTCAAAAGATATCTAATAAAGTTACAATAAATGTAACATAATAGTTATGTTACACAATTTTGCCTGTTTGAAGTTCATGTGTATTCTTGCCTTCAAAACCCAAGGATATGCATCAGTTTTTTACCAAGGAAAAAACTTTTTTCTTAGGAAAAAAAGATACGTTGATATTCTTTTACTGCAGCAATGAACGTGCTCAAAGTTAAGCATTAACTGGAATGGTATTGAGCCAAAGGGGAACAGGTAAGTGCAGCTGCCTAACATTTTCCTGGCTACTGCTCATTCTGTGTTTAACAATACAGAAATTAGACAAAAATCATGATCCAGAGCTGTTGGTTAAGAGGATTATTTTGATTTGACTCCCTTTGCTTCCAAATGAGGACTCTGGAAGCTGGAGAATTAGGAAACTAAGTACATCAAGCTAAAAAAAAAAAAAAAATCCCCAAAACTATCTTATTAAAAGCACTATTAAAGAGTTTCTGTGGTTTTGCTGTTTTGAGTGACTTCCTTGTTCGCTGTTGTTCAGAAAAAAGATCAACAAACTGGATATGCATATAAAAGTCACGGCGATGAACTGAACTGCTGTCCAATAAGCAAAGAAATAAATGCAATATTATACACACACAAAAAATAACTGCAGTGAGCTTGCTGGTGACTATGTGGCAAAGGAATCATTCTATCTTCGTTCTTCTGACAAATACACTAAAGCTCCTCTTCCTGCCCTTTACATTTGCTGGTTTTCAATATATGTCATTCCACAGACACTGAATGACTTGTAGGTCATTCTAAGAATCTCTAAATTAGTGGAGGATAAAAAATAAAACTATCATGACTACATACATTACAAAAACCTGAATTTTAGAATTTCATTTTTCCCTTAGGTCAAAACTGGATGAGGTTTTACTCAAGAGTTTGTTCCCCCTTCAAAGAACTTCTGAGAAAGCCAGTAGGCTTGTAGGACTACACACAAGCAACAGGTTGCTTAATAAGCTTTTATTGCCATCTGATCTCTTGATGAAGGAGGTACACCTATATGATCGACTTTCACTTTGAAAGCAACGTATCATTGCCAATGTATTTTGCAACTTAAACAAGAAAAACAGGAAACCTATTAGTGAAAGGAATTGTTGATCAACTGTTCAGGTATCAGGATTTTTCTCTTGGTTACAGCAGCAGCAGTACAGACAACTTTCTCTCTTGTTTCTTACCTTCCTGATAGTTGTGAGCGCCATCTGGTAAGGCCAGAAATGGCAAGTATTTCCATTCCTCTGGTAAACTCTGGCTGTCATGTCCTTCTCCACGCTTTAGGGGAGGATAGGAAAATTCAACCTACACGAACAAACAAAAACAGAGAGGAGGCAAAGAGAGAATTCATTACTGCTACCGAACAAGAAAGCCTCTTGTGACTCAGCCTAGCATCTTTTCTTTAGCAATGGTATAAAACAAAGCTTTTCTTCCTGCTAGCATTCCTTGTCTTTTCCTCCAAAGCACCCACGGACCGACTCGCGTGTGGTCTAACTGACAGGCACTGGGCAGACTTGGCTGCCACACTGCTTCTAACCAGCCTAGACCTTTTCCTCCAGAGAAATAGGAAGATGATGTTCACACAGAACGTATCACCCAGGAGCTGGATACCTTCTCCTCTGGGTGCACATCGCCAGCAGCACATTGGCCCCTGCTGACACTGCAGGTGCAGCATCACTGGGGGACATACATCCTGAAATCAGATTTGGCTTCTCAGCCCCTCAATTGCCCATGACACACACAAGCCTCTATTTTACCCTACTGGGTGTTGAATCATCTCAGAAACCATATTAACAGCAAAATACCGCTTTTAAATACTTTTATGCCCTTTACAGCAATAAGCGCTACACATTGGCCTAAGGTACCTCCTTCTCCTTAACTTACCATTTACCTCTTTTTCCCAGTAACAGGGACTCATACTGCACTACATATCTACCACAGGTCCTCATAATTAGCCTCTTCACAGCACTGTCTTTTCATATTTTTTTTTCCTACAGAGACCCCTCTGGGTTTCCAGCCACTTTCATCAACTTTTTTTTCAGACATGCATTTCTTAAATTCCTGAGAAAACCTAAACACAAATTTATCAGTAAAAGAAACGGTTCAAAGACACTGCAACTTCTCTTGAAGGACATGTAGCTTTAAACTAGTGAGCTGTAAGATGTATACATGGAAAATAAAAAAGCATGACAAGGCAAGCACACAGAAAATCATAACGTTTGATGGATAATAAAATAAAACCACTGTGACAGAGCAGAATACTGAAGAAGAAATGGAAAATAAATCAAGTAAAGTGAAATTCTTCCCCTTAACACATGGTGTCATGCTTTTCTTGGAAAAAAAGCGCAACGGACAAGAAAACACAAGAAGTTAGCCTTGCTACATTCATTTCAAATGTTGTTATTTCTTGCATTATAAAAGAGACCTTGAAAACATCCCCAAAAAAACCCCAAAGGTCTGGCGAATGAACAAAGCCCTGTGCTGAAGGTAAGTAACTCAGAATAACTAAGCAAGGGGGTGGAAAGGGAGATGTGACAGAAAGAGGATTAATTCTGGCAGTGGAAGCAGTTAGTTACCAAGAATCCATAGAGCCTTTTAAACAAAACATGCCATTAAGCAAAACAGAAGAGCATCTGACTTCCAAAGGAGAGACAAATACTGGAGTTGGCATCCATACAAGGAACTGAGAAACTGCCTGCCATTTAGCACACACACAAATCCCAAGAATTCCCTGCTGTTTCAAATCACAGATTATTAAAAAATTAATATGTTAGAACCTTCCTGTAAATATCTGCATCACAGAAGAGGATTGTACTATACCATTTAATGCTGTCCAGATTCAAAATTGGCTAGCTTCAAATACTGTTTATTGGTTTTTTGCAGGAGGTGTAACCTTAGCAATAAATAAAGCACGGTTCCTAAGTTTTAAAACATAGATTCTGTCAAGGAGCATCTCCAGTAACACCCTGAATCAGGTATTTTATCACTGCTTGGCCAGTACAGAGGGGTTCGATGCACCCTCTGCAGCAGCTTCCTTCTATGAATACAGAAGAAACCCTGTGCCCCTCAGATTTCAGTGAATACCTCCAAAGCATCACTCCTGACAGGGAAATACTGTAAGTAAGGATCTAAGACATCATTACTTTCAAGCATGTACAGAATTACATTTGCATTTTACACTTCAATCAAAATAATGAACCAGAAGACATATTTAAAGGAAAGAAGGGTAGGACAATTCAAGCTATAAGAAAAACCATGTCTTCACTACCGAATACTCCCTTTTCAAGTCCAGAATAAAGCTGAGAGATCTGGGTCCTGTGTTGTTCTGAGAGGGTGAAATTTGCTGAAGAACTACTTTGTTCTAGCTCACAATATGCTACCAACACATCAGCTGCAATCAGATACTCCCAGAAACAGAGATTTCTCCAGGCTCTGACTCTTCCAAATTCAACAAACTGACCAGGCAGTAGTGACGCTGATGATAACCTTGTTTTATATTAGTCTGCTTCTTTCAAAAACACGTGTTCTAATATGGAGATTTCTGTATGCATGTGAGTATATACGTGAGAGAAGGTCACAGTAACTCAGATAAACCAGAATTAAGATTGTTTAAGTGGCCTTAAATTATCTACTTTAAATATATACTTTGTGATAGACCTGATTTACTATTCCTCCCCCTCCCCAAGAGGATCCATAGAGGAATTACCCTGGTTTCTAGGGAGGACTAACATTTGCATAGTTTAATAAATCGCTGCTTGTAGAAGTACTGCCTCATGTTGCAGAGGCTGATGGGGTGGGAGTAACAATGAAGTAGGAAAAAGAAAAAGGACAACCCAACAGCAAGGACAGCATGCAATGCCCTGGAGAACTTCTTCTCAGTCCTCCTTTGACTTAAGAGTTCCCAGGGACTTCATTTCAAAGAGTGAAACAGTTTTGATTTAACAAGTAGTCACTGCAGGTGGGATTCATGTCAGCTGACTACATCTCAAAAAGTAAGATCTCTGAGCCAGTTTTCCTAAGCATTCTGCACACTCAGAGAAAACAGACACCTGCAGAGGATGATTCATCCAATCTGGTTCTTTCCATCGCCTCCGAAGAGCCCTAGCTCAGACTTCTATCTTGCAGATGGCTGAGTGAATGCAGATGAAACTCACCACTGTTCTTCATTTTATACACATCCTGCTCGATTCCTACAGCTCGATTTGCAGGCTTGCATCAATTGCAGCTAGGGATCCTTTGCATAGAAAAAACATTATTTCAAAACCAAAGTAGTGTAAGAACATTGAGTAGCCTTTAAAAAATAAAATAAAAAATAGCCAAAGCCCCACAGTTCTTGAAAAATCTTGAAAGCGAGCAGTGCACATGTACAAAAGTGATAATAATGGGGTAGAGATAATCTCATTTCTATCACTTCTGAGAATTTCAACAACTGGAGCCTTAGTAAAAGTCTTCTCTCAGCCTGTGTGTTCAAACTGTACAGCACAGTGTTCCAGGTTAAGGCAACTTTAAAAAAAAAAAAAGTTATTTTTTTCTCATGTTCCACTTCAAACCCAAGACCAAGCATGACAGGAGGGTGGGACTACAGATGAGACCTGTCTCAGATCTTTTTCTCCCTCTTCACAGAATGAAGAAAGAGGAACTCATTTTTTTATTTAAATACAATGGATTTTTATGTAAATCCACACTTATATGCAGGTGCACACATGAACATGCACTTCAATTTCCTTGTTTGACATTAACACATATATGCTGTACAAAAAATGCCTGCAAACATGAGAAATAAAGTCTCTTAATAAAACTCAGTAGCCAACAGTCAAAGACATATGTGCAAGTTTTCAGAGCTGTCTGCTGGAGCAGATTTTACAGTATTTTGTCTCCTCAAGTGAATTTTAGACTCCTCAACAAAATTAAATTCAAGTTCAAAGCTGAACTTCTCAGAGACTTCAGAATAAACTACATAAAACGTGAACTAGAACCTCCACTCACTTCTTACTCTTCCAAGTGTCTGGGATCTTCATTAGAGCTGGAAATATTGATTTTGCCTGTCGAGGGGTTTTGACAGCAATGCTTTCTGCCTGCTCAGATTGTCTTGTTCTGTAAGTGCATAGCTCTTGAGGGATTTCAGAACTAAAAATCAATATAGGATATTTTTTTTTGTGATTTAGCACAAAAGAATATGAATGAATGAGGAAAAATGAATAACTGTGCTCTTCACAACACAAAGTATTTCAACTCTGGTGGATTACCAAGTTAAAATAAAATATAATTTTAAAAACTCCCTAAAATGAAGTACAACTGAATTTCTGGAACTAACATTTTTATTTTTCTGCAATTCTGCTGCGTTAACTAACTTTTTATATGCAGTTTGTATTGAATCTCACAGTTTGGATGCAAAGCACCTACTCATATACAGTCCCATCTTCTTTGTGGAATGAAAAAAAGAAGTCCAAGCAATCTGTTTTGGATTCTTGGCTTTAAAGGGACTTCCTAGCCAGAATAAATTTACTACACATTCATTAACTCACAATAAGAAAAAACAAGTGAAGGCAAGGAAAAACGCATTACAGTTCCTACATTCATGAAGTAACTAAATTATAGTTTTTCTTTTAAAAATGCATTGATATTATCTTCTATTAAATTAGAAGCACACAGTCAAGAGAGAGGTTAAAAAACGACACTGATAAAAGAGGAATTTCCAAAATATATGCGCATGTCCAGCTACACTATCACACTCAACATTTAAACAGGTAGTTTGCACTAATTTTTTTATTAGCTTTATACTCAGGTTAGGTTGTTTGCCTTACCTGTGAAAAGTGCTATGTGTTAGCAATCACAGCAAGAGTAAGATCCTCAGTGAACACTAAACAGTGATAACTTAAAGCATGCTAGCACGTCAGTATAAATTCCTCACTCTATCCACCCTCATACCTTTGAGCTACTCCACTTACAAGTTAACCCCTCTTACTCCGTACAGCCACAATATAAGCTCTCCTTTTTAACATGGGTATTTTGGAAAATTTCTCTTCAGACTAGAAGTGAAAACGCTCTGAACCCAAATACGTTTTTCCATTGGTTCAATGTAGAGAGGATTTAATCTCTTAAAAAAAAAAAAATCTGAAATACTTAGAATTACTATTATGTTCAAGACAAGGATGCTTTCAGTAAGGACCTAATTTAAAGGAACAAACCCATTCCATTCTCTGAACAATTGCTTCGATGATCTCTCCCATTGTTTGTACTGCACCAACAGGTAGAATAATTGCTTCAAAAGAAGAAAATAATTACTTCAAAAGAAAAGCAGATCAGCAAAAACCACTAATTAATTTCCTATTATTTCCTACCTTTCCCCTTCATAAATAATTTCAACACATCTCATTTCAAGAATTCTTCCTCTCTCATTTAAGAAAACAGGAACAGAAAAGCAGAAGTGTATTGAATACTGAGTATAAGGCCAAGCAGCTGTGATCAAAAAAACCCAATGGATTAAAATGACACCTAAAACTTGATCTCTCATTTCAAAAAAGTATTTGTTCAAAAAAAATATTTGTTCTTTATATGAAGCAGGGATTTTGAAAGACATTTTCTTGATGTATGAGTGCTAGCATAGCCAGATCCAGGAAAAACCAGCACCCCAAATCGCCGTAACAACTGCAGATAAAACTCTAAGAACATTGTTAGTCTTTCAGCACTGAGAACAATTTACTATTTAAATCACAATTTAATCAGATTTAAATGTCAAACTTTCCCCGCTGTTGTATGACAGAACCAACAGACCAGGATCTCCAAGTTGAAGAGCCCATCCATGTAACAATAATGCCTATGCATTATTATGGTGACCTCTAACAACAGATCTTTAAATATATTTATATGTGTAATAACTATGCATAATGCAGATGCATATTTATATAAATATCTATCTGTAGAATAAATATGTGTAAAACATATTTATATAAATATATTTAAAAATCCATTACATACACACAAAGTAAGAGCAAAGGAAATTCACATATTACAAAGAGGTAGGGAATAGTTTTTTCTATCCTTCCAGTTCCTGAAACTGGAATTTCCTCAAGTTCCCATATCACTGAAGCTATAGAGCACCCACCTACACAAGTTCTAAGACAGCACTTGTATTGCTACTGATGCACATTATAACCAAGTTTGCTTGAATATAATTCAAGTTTGCTTCTAATACTCTATGTTAGTAAAGTTTTGACTCTTAGGCCCTTAAAAGATAAAATAACCTGAAACACTGAAAGCTTTTTATTTGTTTTCAAGGTCATGCTATTATGTATTTTAGACACTCTTTTCAATTACTTAACACTTTAGTTTTATAGTCACATGGTTCAAGTCAGACATAAATCCTGTGATTTGGAATTTTGGCTCCTATCAGTCTCCTCAAAGAAAGTAAACAGCAAGACAAAACCCCACACTCCTCCCAGAAAAGGAACGTGATATTACCGCAATCCTCGCCAGGGAACTCGGTGCCCTCAAGACAAGACGTTGTGGTCTTGCAGAAAGAAACTTAGAATTCATAGAATCATAGAATCATTCAGGTTGGAAAAAACCCTTGAGATCGAGTCCAACCATCAACCCTCCTCTACAAACTTCTCCCCTACACCATATCCCCCAACACCACATTAATTCATACAGGATGAACTCTTAGGAAGACACAAGGTACCAGATGGGGCAGCATCCTTAATGCAACAAGAGAGGACTCTACTCCTCACTGGTGTCTGCCCAGCACAGCCACTGGTACAGACTGGGGTCAGCAGCAGCCAATTTTCCACCCACATGCCCTTTGGCTCTGAATGGGCACACACACGGACCGGTGGCATTTCCTCTGCCCCAGGACAGCACCCAGACCTCACCACACACCAGACTCGGCCACACATCCCTTTCCCAGCTCTGCTGCATGGTTCCCTGGTTCCCAACGGGAAGAAGCCCAGGCAGGCTGGCTGGGAGCTGTCAAACGGGACAGTGAATCCTCCTTTTCCTGGGAAAATGGAGGACTGGGATTGTAGGCATGCTTTAAAGCACATCTACATATCAATTAGGAAACAGCCATTGTGTGTAATTCATACAGCACGTACTGCTGAACTCATGCAGTCCAAGCAAACTACCACCTCGTCTAACGAGCCAACAAACATTCAGGTTTGGTGTTCAACAAACATTCAGGCAGGACTGATGGTCCCAGCATAGCTCTTAGTGAACACGCTCCTTCCTTACAAGTTTCAATTTCAGATTTACTCCTGAGTGGACAAATCCAGCTCACTACCAGGCATGAGGCTGAGCTCCTGAGTGGACAAATCCAGCTCACTACCAAGCATAAGACTGGGAAAACTACACAAAGGCAACAGCATCCTGAAGGACATGCCCTGCTCCCGGTAACCCCCATGAAGCAGGCAGCCCCAAGCCCTATCCCCATCGTGTGTCACAGCAGACAAGGAACTTGCTTTCCCATCTTGTACCCACAGCTTCCTGAGAGCACTTTCAGGAACAGCATGCCTGCCCAGGTGTAGTAATTCACCACCACAAACGAGCTATGGGATGGACTACCAAAACTAGACACATAAAATAAGGCAATATTAGGACAGGGAACACAAAGTTGAGGCTTTCAAGTTCCAACCTACTTCAACATGAGTGACCTCTGTTCAGTGATCTTACAGCCTTGAGCCTCCCTCTATTTTATATATATATAATCTATGTAAATTATGTTGCAACCTTTACACAAGCATTAAGAACCCCAGTTACTATTTCAAAGCATTCTGAAATAGGTAGATGAAAGGTGTGACAGAGGCACAGAAATACACATTTTACAAGTTTAGCATTCATTTATTTATTCAAGAGAAAGGTCAAGATTTCTGGTGCAGAATGTTTAACTAACTACTTGGATGTTATGACACATACAAAGAACAGACAGTTCATAACGTGAAGGTTAATGATGACGACTATGGAAAGCGTTACATAACTGCAAATAGGTATTTAGGAGCCCCCCTCTCAATTCACACAGCAGGGCAACTATGGGTTAATGATGACGACTATGGAAAGCGTTACGTAACTGAAAATAGGTATTTAGGAGCCCCCTCTCAATTCACACACCAGGGCAACTACAGAGAAAATATCCAGTATGGAATCCATCAAAGAAATACTTTTGCTTCCCGTCTGGGACTTCAAGGAAGCAAGATTATTCAACTGCAAGATTATCAAAGCATAGCACTCTTTGAAGCTTGAAAAACTAAACAAATAAGCAAAACAAACGAACAAAAATCCACCATACCTGGGAATTTTTCTTGAACAATGAACCCAAAATACTAAATAAGTGGATTTACATAGACATGCAAAGAGTGGAATCCATCATGAATTCTACACACAAGATCAGAACCTGGAGTGTTTACAGAAGTGCAAGACAGCAATTACACTGTGTACTCAGCCACACATTGTGTACTTAAAGCAATTAGCATTCTATGATAATTTGAGTAGCCTTTCTAATAAAAGCTAAAAGCTTCTCTCAAAGTTTCAACCTGTTGAATATAAGTAAATGCATATATCTTAGACAACAGGCTAATCTTTGATACTCAATGCATGCTATGATTAACTTCGAGGGATTTCATGCTCATAATGGTTCTGTAAAGTGCTTAAATAATATTACTACAAGCAGGGAACAAAACCAAAGGAATTGTGCTAATGTTTACAGGTTATCACCAACACAGCCAGGAGCAAGGCTCTTCGGCTTGATTCCAGCCTAGCTCTTCCTCAAGTTATTTTTTGTTTCTGTTGTTCCTTTAACAGGATCTTGTTTAATCACGAGGGAAGATTACCTACTGTATAATACCTGCCTACAGTGCTCCCCCAAAACAAAGACCTAAGGACTTTAAAGACACAAAGCATATGCTTCTCTTAGATATGCTTGATATTCTTAACCATGTAAAAGAATCACAGCAACTACTAGGTTGGCAGGGATCAAGAAGAGGAAAAAGTAATTCTCCGGTAAGGTGGAGCTTTAGAAGAACAACAGCAGAGACTGAGACAGGCTAAAACTGTTCCCCTGAATGGAAGAAAAGAAAGATGCCTCCCAAAAGCCTGTCCACAGAGCCTACTGAAGAGAGACTTCAGTCTTGGAAACAAGTGCTACCATTGAGGGCACAGCAGACCTGGAAACACAGGCAGTTCTCAAAAGAATTAATAAAAAGAGCAGTGGTGGAGCTTTAGAAGAACAACAGCAGAGACTGAGACAGGCTAAAACTGTTCCCCTGAATGGAAGAAAAGAAAGATGCCTCCCAAAAGCCTGTCCACAGAGCCTACTGAAGAGAGACTTCAGTCTTGGAAACAAGTGCTACCATTGAGGGCACAGCAGACCTGGAAACACAGGCAGTTCTCAAAAGAGTTAATAAAAAGAGCAGTCTGAACTTGCTCCTTCCTCAGATGCCTCCCAATTCAGCAAAGTCAAGTCTAACTTGCCATAAGTTCTGCTTTGAGGCATTCCCCTTCATCCCTCATATGCTCCTCGGCAAAAGGCCATGGGTATGGATTGCTCAGGCTTTGTCATGTCCTGATTTCTGCAGACAACAACAAACTTTACCTGCCAGAGCTCAAACAGCGTCTGAACTTGCTCCTTCCTCAGATGCCTCCTTCAGTTGAAGCTCCCAAATGACAGGAGGAGCACATACACAGCTCTGGAAGGGAAGATGTCTTAAAGAGCATTCTTCCCTCTCAAAGGTCATCTTTAGGCTCTTCCAGAGAAGTGAGGTCTCAGCTTAGTTCTGATCTTCCGTTTCCTTTGCGTGCCAGGAAGAAAAACTCTTGTCAGGCAGGACAGGGAGTTTGGTCTTCAAACACAGTCCCCACAAATAAATGCACGTCCACACAGACAGGCAACTCAGACACTACTTGGGAGAAAGGAAACATCAGCTTCACATAAAACGGTTAAGCACTGTGAAGATCCTTAGGACAAACTTTGGGATTCCACAGGAATATGCCTTTATTTGCAATAATCCACCCCATGTCTGTGAAACCGAGTCCACATTGTCCACTGGCATACAGAAAAGTTGGTCAAGATCAGCTGCCACTATTTTACAGAACAAGGACACCAAACAAACAAAAGTGACCAGCAATGTCCAGGACACACACTGCACTCTCCCCACTACCCACCCTTTTTTCCTTCTCCACAACACAGTTGGAAATCACAGAATCACAGAATGATATGGGGTTGGAAGGGACCTCTGGAGATCATCTAGTCCAACCCCCCCTGCCAAAGCAGGTTTACCCAGAGCAGGCTGGACAGGAACGTGTCCAGGCAGGTTTTGAATATCTCCAGAGGAGACTCCACAACCTCTCTGGGCATCCTGTTCCTGTGCTCTGTCACCCTCAAAGAAACGCTTTTTCTCATGTTGAGATGGAATCTCCAGTGTTCCAGTTTGTGCCCATTGCCCCTTTTCCTGTCACTGGGCACCACTGAGGTGAGGAGAGTCCGACCCCATCCTCTTGACACCCGCCCTTTAGGTATTTATAAGCACTGATGAGATCAATGACACTGGGCCCCAGTGGGAGCCCAATCGTGTTTAGTTGCTAGAGCAAGCCAGTGCTATGCATAGGCTGAAGTCAAAAAGTGGTCTGGAAGACAGTCAAGCCCTTGAGAGGATACACGAGACAGTGGTCACCCACAGGACAAGGTCAGAGGCGACCTGCAGCACTGCTCATGACAGCGAGTGCAGAAGAACTGGGCCTTGCCCCAGGTGAGGTGAGGTCATGGATGGGCTGACACAGGGCCCAAGCTGACTCCCATGTAGTAGTCTCAAAGCCTGGGAGCATCGAGAGGAGACGGGGACTCTCGTGCTGGTGCAGGCTGGGCAGTAGTAAAGGGACCATCTCCTTCTTCCACCAACCAGCCAGGGGACTGACAGGGACTTCTGCGGAACTCCCTTACCTACAAGTTTCTCCAGCTTTCCTTCCTCTCTTTTTCAAATAAATCACTTCTCATTTTAACTTTGCCTTCAAAACGAATGATTTTTAGAGCACTGGAGCTATTTTAAACCTTCCTACACCCTCAGAGACTATCATCTCTCTGCCTCCCCATTTAAATAAAGCCTGCAGATAGAGAGCTCAAAGGAGGATCGTGGCACACAAGATCACTAGTGGAGAACTACACTTCACGACTCTCAGTGTTCCACCTTTACCATAAAGTGAAAGTGTCTCTGTGTATTTTTCAACACACAACTTGCATCTACTAGTCAAGCTCTGTTCATGTTACATTTTTGCTGAAGACCTCTATGGTATGATAGGTAAGGACTTTTCACACCATTTAATGCTTTCAAAAATTAAAATGCTGTAAGTCAAATTAAGTGCTTTATTGCTCACTTGTAACGAGCGGAAACATTTCATGACTATAACTTTATTTGCTCTAAAATCACTAGCCACTAACTACTACTGCTCCTAAAATCTACTAAGGAATTTGTTATCAGCCTCCCCAGAAGAGGGGCACGAACACCCCCAAAATCTAAATCTTACCATTCTATACTGAAGCAGGAGATCAACAAAACATTAAAATGCTGTAAGTCAAATTAAGTGCTTTATTGCTCACTTGTAACGAGCGGAAACATTTCATGACTATAACTTTATTTGCTCTAAAATCACTAGCCACTAACTACTACTGCTCCTAAAATCTACTAAGGAATTTGTTATCAGCCTCTCCAGAAGAAGGGCACGAACACCCCCAAAATCTAAATCTTACCATTCTATACTGAAGCAGGAGATCAACAGAACGTAAGGGCCTGGAGAATAAATCTTATGAGGAGCGATTGAAGGAGCTGGGACTGTTTAGCTTGAGGAAGAGGAGGCTGAGGGGAGACCTCATCACTCTCTACAACTCCTCGAAAGGACATTGTAGAGAGGTTGGTGCTGGTCTCTTCTCCCAGATATATCTAATTAGCGATAGAACAAGAGGGAATGGCTTCAAGCTGCAACAGGGTAGGTTTAGACTGGACATGAGGAAACAGTTCTTCACAGAAAGAGTGGTTAGACACTGGGACAGGCTGCCCAGGGAGGGGGTTGAGTCACCATCCCTGGATGTGTTTAAGAGTCCTTTAGATGTGGTGTTGGGGGATATGGTGTAGGGGAGAACTTTGTAGAGTAGGGTTGATGGTTGGACTCGATGATCCCAGGGGTCTTTTCCAACCTGAATGATTCTATGGTTCTATAACAAGAGCCAGGAAGCAGGACTAGTAACCTGCTGCAGTAACTAATAAGTCAACCAGCTACAGATACCCCAAAATCATACCATTTCCATGGCAGGTTTCCCTTATTATCGATTTATGTCCCACTGCTTTCATGACTTGAGTCCTGTAGAACCCGAGCAGCATGTACAAACTCTTACCACATGAAAATTGTGTGTTTTGCATTAACGGACAAGAGTATGAGCAACTGCATATGACAAAGGGCTATGTTTGCTGTTCCTTTCCCCTTATCCATAGCAAACAGTACCAAAAAAGCAATTTTGGGGGCAATACTAATTAAAAGTTTGACATTTAATTTCATTTCACTACCTATGAGATCTGCCCATTTCAGGACATTTGCTATTTAATTACACACTGAGGATGGTTCCCATCACAAATCAGCAGAGAAACACACCACGATGACTGCTTTGCACCAATTGCTGTTCCTTTTTTAACAGACCTGTTGAGAAGATGTCCAATACCAGCTGGACCTAGTTCCCAGCCAAGTGTCTCCTCCCATTTCTGAGCACTCTGACTTAACTACCTCTCCTTGGCAGAGATACAGCAACCAGCACTTTTTTAACATCTCACTGGTATCACAAGTCAGTAACTAAGAGGCACGAAGAAGCAGGCTGGCAATCTGCTCATGTAAGCAAACAGAAGCCTACAGCTTCTCCAAGAGCTTAATCCCTATTTGCTACAGAAAACTCCTTGCCAATGTGGTCAGGATTTTTAGTTGGAGAATGCAACGTGCTGCTTTCACACAGCACAAAGCCTCCCTAACAGTGAGTGGCAACTCCAAGTTTTTAAACAATTGCAGGGGAAACTGCATCCTCAGACTAAACAACTTAAGTACAGTAAACCTTCAGCTTGTTTCTTACATTGTCTTACTCACCCAGCAAGAAGACTCATGGTCTGACAGTGGGTCCCTGGAAGGAGCACATGGACCAACCATCACGCTCATGCTATCAGGCAAAAGGCACGAGGAAACGGACCAATTCCTTGACTCTCCTTCTCTTTCATAAACAAATGCGTAGGGATTGGTTTTAAAGTCTATGCAAGAAAAAGATGTTCCTATGTATTTCCAAGCTGCACATGAAAGTCTTTGCTCTATACGTTAAACATTTCTTATACTGTAAGTTAATCAACAGGAGGAGCTGTACACTTCAGACCTGATGATCTAACCAGAACAACACTTATCTAAGAACACGTCAAAATCCAGTTGTGTCCCTTACCAACAGCAATCCCAGACAGAGAATCCAGTTTCAATCAGAGCTCAGTTTCAAGTTACACATCAGCTTTACCCCACATATATGTATTTCTGTCCCCTTCCATACAGCAACTTCAGAGGGAAAGTCAGCTAATGAAAACACCTAGCACCAAGAAATTAATCCAAACATCTAACTCTGTATGCACTTCTGAGGAAGACTACTTGAAAAAACAAGAGATGGAAACACAGAACTCAAAAGGAGTCTTCTCAGGTAAATCCCTAGTATGACAGGCAGGTTAGCTGTATCATGTCTCATTCATAAGCTCCCCAAATTCATTCTACATTACTGCCATTTAAAAGCTGCTTTAGAACTTTTATTTTCTGCCATTAGTAGTTTCTCATATGCAATCTACTGTGGGTCTGCAGACGGCTCATATCCACTTGTTCTTGTGCCAACACACTCTTTCACATTAAATGGCTGTTTTTTCCTCTTCACTTTTCACTTTCCAACAGCTTCCTTGAATACAATTATCTATAATGCAATGGTTTTAATGCAGGGCTATAAAGATAATTAGGGGCCTGGAGCATCTCTCTTACAAGGAAAGGCTGAGGCACTTGGGTCTTTTTGGTCTGGAGAAGAGCAGGCTGAGGGGGGGATCTGATCAATGCCCATAAATATTTCAAGGGTGGGTGTCAGGAGGATGGGGCCAGTCTTTTTTCAGTGGTGCCCAGGGACAGGACAAGAGGAAATGGGCACAAACTGGAACGTAAGAAGTTCTATCTAAACATGAGGAACTTCTTTCCTGTGAGGGTGGCAGAGCCCTGGCAGAGGCTGCCCAGGGAGGTGGTGGAGTCTCCTTCTCTGGAGACATTCAAACCCCACCAGGACACGTTCCTGTGGGACCTGCTCTGGGTAGACCTGCTCTGGCAGGGGGTTGGACTAGATGGTCTCCAGAGGTCCCTTCCAACCCCATAGCATTCTGGGATCCTGCGGTTCAATGAATACTTCAAAGGCCATTACCAAACATGACAACCAAAAAGTTAAGTCCCAGACTGCCACTTTCAAGACACAATTTTTTTTCACCCCCATACTAGTCTCCCTGTGCCCGTGTTGCTGTGTTCTGCAGATGTGTAGTCTGCACAAAGAACCTATGAACCAACCACCTCAAAAACAACTCACCAAAACAAGGCTTATTTTCTGGTCACATTAATTCCCCATTTCAGCTCACCACACAAACACCTCTGCTTTCCAGATGCAAAGAGGCATGAGAGGAAGAGAGGAGAATGTTCCCATATTCCCAGAGATGGCTTGCAATCTTCATATGAATACAGCTTCAAAATCCATTTTGTTAGCCTTTGCTAACCTCTTCTACGTCCTCGAAAACAGACTGCCCAAGGACTATCTCCTCCATTCCTGAAAGTGATGGAATCCAAATCCATTTTTCTGAAAGGTGGATCAGAATTTTTATGCATCATTAAACATATCTTTACACTATAGGACTACATTTGTTGCCACTCTCACCCCCAGTTCACACCACTTCTATGACTTGATGATCTCAGAGATGCCTTCCAACCATGGTGATTCTGTGACTTATCCTTGATCATATGTGGTTCCTTTTCTCTTCCAGAGGTCTCCTCTTGCTAATTCCCAAGCCTATACTGTTATTATTCATTCCTATTGCATGACTTTGTAATGCACCCCATTTCCATCATTGCTGTATCATCCAGCTCTTGCATGACAGACACTCCAGTCTTCCTTTATAACACTGCTCCCTCCACTTTGTTCACCATAGTTAGATTTTAATGTGTACACAACACCAGTGCCACTTACATGGGCTCAAATTTAATCCTGGGAAGCACCCCTTGCAAACACCTTTCAGACCAGCAGTTCCTTTTCTTACACAAATCGGATGCTGCTGCTTCTCCTTCATATGAGTTCCTCGCTCAAGTTTCAGCTCTTGTACTGATTCTCCAATATCTCCACCTTAAAGAGAAAGCCACTTTTTTTTTTCTTTTGTAGTGCAGTGTGATTTGTTATCAAGTTCCAGGCAGATTCGAGCCACTCTGTTTCTTTTACAAAGAAACTAAATCAATCATTTATTCTTACAAAAGATGCAGGCATGATCTAGTCAGGGATAATCTATCTTTAGTGAATGCCCGTAGGACTCAGTCTACTTAGCTTCATGTTCTTAATTAATTCTTTCCTTAACAAATTCTCTAGAGCCTCACATACTACTGATGTCAAACTCATTAGGCTATAGCTGCGCAGCTCCCTGCCTCCAGTTCTTTTAGGAAACCATTTTTATAGTTCAGTAACAAATCTGCTAAATCAGAGGTAAAACATACTTAAAATTAGATTTCTGCTTAGATTTCCCTCAGGAAGGACACCTGCATGTTTGTGGTTCTTCCAAACTGTCGTTCTATTCCTGCAGTTCCCTCTGTGACACAGGTACCCCATCCCCTTCCCCCACCACCTTCTGCTCCAACTTCTCCAGTTCATTTCTTGACTTTGGTTCAGAGATATTCCAACCTGATTTATAACACCACCTAAAAACGTACTTCTAGAAATATTTTACTGGCAGCAAGATAAAATTCACCACTACTAATTTATAGTTTTGTTGTGGCTTTTTTTTTTTGCTTTGCACCACTGCATAATGTTATAAGTAGAGAAATACAGGCCCCCAAAGAGGAGCAGAAATAACAAAAGCCACCTCTGCTTTTGTCTTCAACCTATGTCTTTTCCAAGAGGCCAACAACAAGGTAAAAACACGCTCTTCCTCCTGCAGACACCGAACTAACGCACATCTCCTAATGGTCTTTGACAAGAAAGTGACTGATAAATATTGCAAACCTTGCAACCTAGACGATCCAATTACTTTATAGGAACTGATCCTGCGAACATCCCCACATGAACCGCCCTTGGACACCCTGAGGAGAAAGGATGCATTACAAAACCATGCAGATCTTTCAGAAAAAGAGATGGAAGAGCACCTATGATGAGTTACTTTGCTTCAGCCTCTGTTGCTATGAGGAATTGTTTCACATGTTACCATGCTGTATGTGTTTTGTTTCCTGAAGCATAAACAAAGAGTAATTTAACTCTCCGGTGCGCTGGATGAAATGCATCCAGGTCAGACCAACTCCTGCATAACAACGACCACCACATTAATTGCTGTTTTGGCAATTTTTGTAAAGACTAAGAATGCTCCACAGAAAAAGACTCACTGCGAGTCCAGCACTTTATCTGTCTGCCTTTGTGACAGAGCAGAGGCTGTGTGCATCCCCGCTGAGCATCACCAGCTCCTGCTCCACGGGTTAAAAAAAACCAAAAGACAGCAGCAAACCAAAACCAAACCAGCTATAAAACACCTATGAAATACACAACACAGAATTTTTCTACCATACAGGCCCCAGGAAGCAGTGGATTTATGAAAGAAGGGAAGAGATGGGCAGATGAAACTTCAGCCAAGGGCAGACCCACACGCTGGGGCCACCAGGCCCGATGCCTGCCAGCCCTACCTGCCCGAGTCCAACGCCGGGCCGGCAGGAATAGAAGGTAGATTATAAAAATGATTGTTTTTTTCTCTTAATCCTCGGCCTGAAGGCACGAAGGCCGCTCGACGCGCAGGAGGTGGGGGTACCACACCACCATTGGCCCTGTCTGCACAGGAGAAGGCTCTCCCCGCTCCGCCTGGGCCCCGGCGGGGCCGGGCCGGCCGCAGTCACGTAGGCAGCCCGGTAACCATTAACCGCCCGGTAACCATTAACCGCCCGGCGAGGGCTGAGTCACGGCCCCGGCCGGGCAGCCTCCGCCCCGGTCCCGGCGAACACCCGCCCCGGCCGATGGCCGCCCTAACGCGCTTCGCACCGGCCCGTTGAGACACAGCACCCCCTCCCCCAAAGCACCCCCTCCCACAGGGGTTGCAGCCTCCCCCTCGGGGCCGCGGCCGGCCCCCGCCCACACGCTGGGGCCACCAGGCCCGATGCCTGCCAGCCCTACCTGCCCGAGTCCAACGCCGGGCCGGCAGGAATAGAAGGTAGATTATAAAAATGATTGTTTTTTTCTCTTAATCCTCGGCCTGAAGGCACGAAGGCCGCTCGACGCGCAGGAGGTGGGGGTACCACACCACCATTGGCCCTGTCTGCACAGGAGAAGGCTCTCCCCGCTCCGCCTGGGCCCCGGCGGGGCCGGGCCGGCCGCAGTCACGTAGGCAGCCCGGTAACCATTAACCGCCCGGTAACCATTAACCGCCCGGCGAGGGCTGAGTCACGGCCCCGGCCGGGCAGCCTCCGCCCCGGTCCCGGCGAACACCCGCCCCGGCCGATGTCCGCCCTAACGCGCTTCGCACCGGCCCGTTGAGACACAGCACCCCCTCCCCCAAAGCACCCCCTCCCACAGGGGTTGCAGCCTCCCCCTCGGGGCGCGCCCGCCCCCCGCCGCAAGGCTGAGGGGAGAGCCGAGGAGGCAGGCGGGGAGGCGCGCGGGGGGGCCCCCCCCCCCCCCCCCCTCACCTGGCAGCCCTTCTTGTGGTGGAAGCCGACCACCACGATGTGCAGCACCGGGCCCCGCTTCTCCATGGAGCCCCAGAGGATGGCCGCTCACGGAGGATGCAACCGGCCTCTCGCTCCGCCCTCCCGCCGCCGAGGGTCCGACGGGGACGCGCCCCGGCCGCCTGCGCTTCCGCAGCGCCTCCCTCCCTCCCGCCTTCCCTCCCCAGCGCCGCCGGGGCGGGGTTTGGCTGCGGCCCGGCCCCTCAGGAGCTGTCCCCGGCGGCGGGCGGTGCCGGTTGTGCCCTCCCGCTCCGCGGGGAGCTCCTTGGGAAAGGTCGCTTCGTGGAGGGGACTCCCAGAAATAATCAGCTTCGTTTTATCTTGTGGCCAGAAAAAAAAAACAACAACCAAACCCCACATGGCGGCCCCCGGGCGAGTCCGGGCCGGGGCAGGCCGAGGCCTTCCCGCCTCCCCTCAGCGCCCCCGCCCAGCCCTGCCTTTTGCTTCGGGGGCGCCGGCTTTTCTGAGGAAAAATCTTCTCTCGAAGCCTCCCCCTGAAGCGCAGGTGACGGCACGTCCTTGGGGCTGCCGCCTTCCAGCGTGAGGCGGTGCAGGTCCGGGCCGGGGCAGGCCGAGGCCTTCCCGCCTCCCCTCAGCGCCCCCGCCCAGCCCTGCCTTTTGCTTCGGGGGCGCCGGCTTTTCTGAGGAAAAATCTTCTCTCGAAGCCTCCCCCTGAAGCGCAGGTGACGGCACATCCTTGGGGCTGCCGCCTTCCAGAGTGAGGCTGTGCAGGTTAAGCACTACATCAACCTGTCTTTTGAACACCTCCAGGGATGGGGCCTCAACCACCTCCCTGGGCAGCCCATTCCAATGCCTGATAACCCTTTCAGTGAAAAAATTTTTCCTAATATCCAGCCTGAACCTCCCCTGGTGTAACTTGAGGCCATTTCCTCTTGTCCTGTCGCCTGTGACTTGAGAAAAGAGACCGACCCCCATCTCTCTACACCCTCCTTTCAGGTAGTTGTAGAGAGCAATAAGGTCTCCCCTCAGCCTCCTCTTCTCCAGGCTGAATAACCCCAGTTCCCTCAGCAATTAGCAGCAGCACAAAATGAAGGCCGGGAGGGGGTCAGCCTTGGCTGTGGCAAGTCTCTCGAAGAAGGTTAAAAATGAGAAAAATGAGAAAAAATCGAGTTAAGGCTTTTCCCATCAGTGCTGTTCTGCCGCTAAACTTACATGACCATGCCCTCGAAAGGCAGGTCAAAGTCTTGCCCAAGAGCACTGGCAAATCTAGAATGAGAGAAAAAAATGTAAAAAATCCTGTATCTTACTGCACTCAGGCCAGGCTCCCTCTTAACCTTTGTTACGATTCAGTTCTGCTTATTTAAATCAATAAGCATTTGCTAGAGACTGTGCTCATTTGATAATTAAGATTCTCAGCGGAAATCGGGGGAAGAGGTTCTTTTTGAAATAAGTGTAAAAGAATGGTGCTGGAAGAAAATCTCATCGCTAACACAGTACCCAGAGGCTCAAATAATAAAAATACAGCATGCAATTACGTATTGCTCCAACAGAAGTGCCGTTAGAGAAAAAATAACACTGTAGGGACCACAGGCTAAGCTGCACGGAACAATCCAGCTCCGGCGAATGAATGATTTCTTATTAGCTTTAGTGTGTAACTTTAGTATCATTTCAAAAAAGGAAAAGGTATGGAATATTGGCCGTTATCTCTTGCGGCGATGAGATCTCCCCCAAAAGACGTGTGGGAGTGTTTCTAGCTCCCAGGCAGCTGATGGAGGGAGGCGCAGCCTGGCATCGCTCTCGCTGCTGTGGGTTTCGTGTTATAGAGGCATCTCTCCCATGCTGGTGGATAATGGTGGCTTGTGGCCTCTCTGAATAGACCATTAGATATTATTTTATTTTTTCTGCTTGAAATTTTCTTTACCGCTAAGGCAGTTAAAAGGTTGGGCTGACAACAACAGCCTGTTTTAGGAAAACTAGCTGGTTGACATAATCTATGTTCTTTTTCACAGCTCACGCTGACTGTATTTATGAGAAAGGCAGGCGAGAGCCGCTGTGGAACGGAAGCTCTTGGGAAAGTCTCAGTTGGAATTTTCCTAAAGGAATTTTCTTTCTTAGTGCGTAGCTAACAAATAGCAATGAAAACCCAGCTCTACAGTTCTTCCATCACTCAGAGGTAGTATTTTACTTAAGAACCACCAGCCATTGTATCATTACTTCAGTAGTGGTAATTTGGCAGTCATTCTGCATTCCGTAGCCATAACAAGGAGTTCTCAGCGTGGCTGACATGCAGTCAGGCTTCCTGGGGTGGGTAAGCTTTACCTGGGCAGAAAGATAGCTTATATCTGGAAGTATCATGGGATGAGGTTCACCAAGGCCAAGTGCCAGGTCCTGCATTTTGGTCCCACCAACCCCCTGCAGCGCTCCAGGCTGGGGGCAGAGTGGCTGGAGCTGCCTGGCAGAAAAGGACCTGGGGGTGTTGGTGGCCTGTGGGCTGAAGATGAGCCAGCAGTGTGCCCAGGTGGCCAAGAAGGCCACCAGCATCCTGGCCTGTGTCAGGAACAGCGTGGGGAGTAGGACTCGGGAGGTGATGGTCCCCCTGGACTGGGCACTGGTGAGGCCTCACCTCGAGGGCTGTGTCCAGGTTTGGGCCCCTTCCCACAAAAAAGACCTTGAGGGGCTGGACCTTTGAGATCAAGTCCAACCATACACACACAAAAAAACCCTCAACCCAACAATCCCAGGCACTAGAGCATGCCCTGAAGTGCCACGTCTACATGTTTCTTAAATCCCTCCAGGGATGGTGACTCCACCACCTCCCTGGGCAGGCTCTTCCAGGGCCTGACCACCCTCTCAGGAAAGTCATTCTTCCCAATATCTCATCTAAACCTCCCCTGCCCCAACTTCAGACCATTTCCTTTGCTCCTGGCATTATTCCCTTGGGAGAAGAGGCCAACACCCACCTCTCTACACCCTCCTTTCAGGGAGTTGTAGAGGGCAATGAGGTCTCCCCTCAGCCTCCTCTTCTCCAAACTAAACATTTCCCTTGGGAAGGATGTGTGGCTGTGGTTCCAGTGATTGTCATTCCATTCCTGCAGCAGTTCTCCCTGTGACACAGCTACCTCCTCCCCTTCCCCAACCACCTTCCTCTCCAGTCCCTGGAGTTATTTAAAGAAGACTTTGTTTCATAGATCTTCCCCCTGCTCTAACTCTGAACCAGGCGATGGCAAAACTGTGCTCTTCTACAAACATCGAACTAACGCACATCTCCCAATGGTCTTTGACAAGAAAGTGACTGGTAAATATTGCAAACCTTGCAACCTAGATGATTAATTCCTTCACAGGAACTGATCCTGCGAACATCCCCATGTGAACGGCTCTTGGACATCCTAAGGAGAAAGGACGCATCTCAAAACCATGCAGATCTTTCAGAAAAAGAGATGGAAGAGCACCTACAATGAGTTACTGCTCTTCATTTCAGCTTCTGTTGGTATGAGGGATGTTTTCTGCGTTACCGTGCTTGTTTCATTTCCTGAAGCATAAACAAAGATTAATTGAACTCTGTGGTACCTTGTATGTGTTCACGTTAGACCAGTTCTTGGGTAGCAATGGCCATCACATAGATGATGCTTCTGGCAATTTTTGTAAAGACTAAGAGTGCTCCACAGGAGGAGACTGGTTGGCCCTCTCCCACTTTCGGAAGAGAGCGTGGAAGGAGCGTGGAAGGCCATTGCTGTTTCAGGGGTACCTTAACTACAGCATTCAGATCTCCAGCAACTGAAACGTATTGGACCATTTCAAAAAAGCAGCTTTCCAGGAATGTAAAACAAACAAAAAAAAGACTAGTGAGTAGCTGTCCCCATTGAAACACTGAACTGCAATCTCTGAGGCTCAGCTAATGAGAGAACAGAAAGGAGGAGGAAACTGAAGGGAGAAGAATGAAAAACCCCACAATTTTGTGTTAAACAGATTCAATTTAACATTCACTAACATATGGTAGAAGCTCCAGGTATAAAATTCACTTTGGGTCATTGCGGGATAAAAACAGAAGAGTAGCAAAGAAGATTATGAAGATGCTCGCGTGACTTGCAGCTGGGGTGTAGAAGAACATATATATCCTGTTCATTGTTGTTTATCCTGGTGCGCTTGACAAGTAGAACATTTCTGTTTGGATAACGCAGGCCAGAGATAGAGCGTGGAAGGTACCTGAGATTCCTGCACGGCTGTGGGACCGATGGGAGCACAGCCTGCACCAATCTCTGATGGAACAGGGGAAAAGAGCAGGGCTGGTGACTCTCGGGCACGGACCGAGCCCCGCAGCGCTGGTCTCCTTGCCTGTGTCCTCGCCCTCCTGGGTGCCACTACAGGGGGGAATCCCCCCCTTGGCAAAGTAACGGGAATAAATACAAACAAAAAAAAGACTAGTGAGTAGCTGTCCCCATTGAAACACTGAACTGCAATCTCTGAGGCTCAGCTAATGAGAGAACAGAAAGGAGGAGGAAACTGAAGGGAGAAGAATGAAAAACCCCACAATTTTGTGTTAAACAGATTCAATTTAACATTCACTAACATATGGTAGAAGCTCCAGGTATAAAATTCACTTTGGGTCATTGCGGGATAAAAACAGAGGAGTAGCAAAGAAGATTATGAAGATGCTCGCGTGACTTGCAGCTGGGGTGTAGAAGAACATATATATCCTGTTCATTGTTGTTTATCCTGGTGCGCTTGACAAGTAGAACATTTCTGTTTGGATAACGCAGGCCAGAGATAGAGCGTGGAAGGTACCTGAGATTCCTGCACGGCTGTGGGACCGATGGGAGCACAGCCTGCACCAATCTCTGATGGAACAGGGGAAAAGAGCAGGGCTGGTGACCCTCGGGCACGGACCGAGCCCCGCAGCGCCGGTGCCCTCGCCCTCCGGGATGCCACTACGGGGGGGAATCCCCCCTTGGCAAAGTAACGGGAATAAATGTACTTTTTTTGCATTTTGGTAAGGTAGGGATAAGAGCGTCCCCACAAACTGGTGAAAAAATACAGATATGATTGTCTCCACAAACAGGGAAGTTAATTTAAATTGCAAGAGTAAGGTAACTGAAGGAAATAGGAGAGTTAATTGAAACTGCAGGACTGAGATAACAAAAAAATAGGGAAATTAACCAAAAATTCAAAAGTTAGACAATTATAAAAACACAAAAGTTAAACTTGTATGTAATAGGCGGATTGAGAAGTCTGTACCTTCCGAGTACCTCAGGCAAGGGGAGGCGGATTGAGAAGTCTGTACCTTCCAAGTACTTCAGGCAAGGGAGACAGGTTACAAGCTGGGGAGGGACTCTGGATGAGGGAGGGGGGCCCTAGGAGCAGGGGGAAGGGTTTGATCCCGAAAGAGGGGAGATGGAGCTGAGATGTGGGGAAGAACTTGTTTGGTGTGAGGGTGGTGAGAGCCTGGCCCAGGTTGCCCAGAGAAGCTGTGGCTGCCCCATCCCTGGAGGGGTTCAAGGGCAGGTTGGAGGGGGCTTGGAGCAACCTGGTCTGGTGGGAGGTGTCCCTGCCCATGGCAGGGGGTGGCACTGGGGGGGCTTTGAGGTCCCTTCCCGCCCAACCCCCCCAGCAGCGCATATCCCAGCTGTGACACGGGAGATGTCCCGCCTCAGGCCCCGCACTCGCAGGGTGGGAGTACACCCGGGCTGGGAGGGGGATAAGGCTTCCCTTTGCGCTCGGCACTCACGGCGGCTCCGCCCGGCCCCGCCCCGCCGGGAACACGGGAAGGGGCGGGGCCAGGGCGACAGGGGGCGGAGTCTAAGGGGCGCTGCGGGGCCGGAGGGGAGGGGCGGGACGACGGGTCGGGCATCGGCTCGTCGGGGCTGCCGGGCCGGTTTCCGCGGGAGGCGGCAGCGATTGGACAGGTCTGGGTCCAAGATGGCGGCTAACGTGACCACCAACCCCTCTCAGCTCCTGCCGCTCGGTAACCGCCGCCGTGTTTCTATGATACCCGGGGCCCGGGCCCGGGGCCTGGCGGGCGGGGGGAGTGTTTGTTCCTGTGACCGGCGGGCAGGGAGGAAGGGAAGGAAGGAAGAAAGGAAGGAGGGAGAGGCCGTTTGCGGGCACCTGCGTGTGGCGGGAAGCTCCAATGGGGCGGGCGGGCCGTGAGGGCGGGCGTTTCCCGGGCCTGGCCGGGGTCGGTGGGGGTGCGGCGGCGTGGGACGGGGCCTGCCTGCGCCCTCGGTCGTGCTGGGGGCGGAGTGGCCGCTGGGTCCGGCCGTATCGGCCAAAGAGGGAGAAATCCTGAGGCGCCGGGGGTGCGGGCGGGACACGGCCCCCCCTGTCATTGCGGGGTGGGCCCTTTGGTTCGAAAAATATATCTTCTGTAAAACATCTTCTCACACTTTTCGATTTTTTTTTATTTATTCGCAGAGCTTGTGGACAAATGCATAGGTTCGCGCATCCATATTGTGATGAAGAGCGATAAAGAAATTGTGGGAACGCTCCTGGGGTTTGATGACTTTGTTAGTATCCTTCCATGGAAATGTTCAAGACTTTTTTACGCTTTTTTTTTTTTATGCTTTACACCTCGGCTCCATCCATTCATTGCTTTTGAGAGGTTCCAGGTCACTGGGTAGAACCTTTTTGTATGGAACAGTTGTATAAATCTGATATTTCTGTTTTACGGATTAAATCACAGTTCAGTGTAGAGTGAAAATAACTTTAAATATTTTGACTTCAAAATTTTGAGCCTTATTTTCCTTGAAACTGGGTTTTCAGATATGGTGTTAGAAGATGTTACAGAATTGTAAGTATCATTTCTGCCTCTTGTTGCTGCTTAAAGTTTGGTTTCCTGAGGAAAAATGCTGTGTAAGATCTGTAAGCAAAGTAGTTTTATCTTTTTGGAATATTTGCCAGCTGAATAGTTTATACTTTGGACTTATGCAGTGGAGGGCAATCTATTCAGGACAGCCATGTCATAGAGTAGCTCTTGTGTGAATTATAGTTGCTCTAAGATTCCTAATTTGTAGTCTGAATTATATGTTGAGCTTTCCAGGAGTTTGCTTGCTTTTGCATTTCCCGCTCTAAGATTCCTAATTTGTAGTCTGAATTTTGTATGTTGAGCTTTCCAGGAGTTTGTTTGCTTTTGCATTTCCTTAAGGTCTAGGCAAAGTTTTAAAAAGTTAACGGACTTAAGGATACATATTTACTACTTTGTCATGCCACGTTGCTATTTGAAACCTATTTTGAGTATTGGTGGTATTCAAGGATTTGCCAAGATTTAGAGGGTAAATGTATATCACTATGTACTGAGCAGAAAAGTGCAATGGATCTTTTTTGTTGCCAGGTAGCTTTCTTTACCCAGCTGGTCAATTCATCAAGGTTACACACCAGTGTGCCTTATTTGTTTGTTAGTTGCAACAAATATCATCTTAACGCAGAGATTTGTCAGTTCTGTAATCGGAATTGGAAGCATTGTCCCTGATTATGTGTTCTTACTTATTTTTTCTAATGCTGCTTCAGTGAGATTACACCTGAGGGCAGAAGAATCACAAAACTAGACCAGATTTTGCTAAATGGAAATAACATAACAATGGTAAGTCATCATTGTTAAAAGGTTGCATGCATTTACTTTCTGTGCCTGTAAATTGATCAGTAATTGAGTTCAGCTGCTTCAAGCTGAGTTTTCCAGACAGTTCCATTACATAAGGTACTTTAAGGTAACTTCCAGGGCATGGGTACTTATGAGTGATGCTGGAAAAGTGATCTTATTGCCTCAGTTGGTGTGTGTTACAGTTATATATTTAAAAAAAAAAAAAGGCAAAACAGAACCAAAACCTGAAAAGAGCATGGCCCTACTTTTCTTTTGGTGAATGCCTTTCTGGAGTGCAAGGAAATCACTGGCTGCTTTGCCCACTCTGTAGGCTGGTTTGTACAGTGGCTTATAACTCGTGAGTGCTTGCCTGCTTGAGGGTATAGGTGGAATACATCTACACTTCATCCGTTATGGTATTTATGAATGTGTTTGCAGCAGTTTGGGATGCTTACAAGCTCGTCAAGTCACTTGTTGATTATGATACCATGCGACGCCCAGAGAGTTGTACTTTTATGTGCTCTGAAAAAAAATCTGGAGGTCTGTTGGATTATACCAAATTGGAAGCACTATGATTTTTTTGTTTATCATGTGCTGATGTATGTAGATCAGTACTGAAACAGTAATTAAGTATTGTGATTATGCATCCCTAAGGTGAATTCTGCAACTGCCTAAGTGCCACAAAAGCAGACCCACAGTAGTTCTTTGCTTGTCTGCATAGATGGCTACAAAGTCTGGATTTCCTACATAAGGGTATTCCTAATTTTGTGGGAAGGGAAGAGGAATACTGACTTGAGTGTAGGTGGGCTCTGTGTGAATGAGGGATAATCTCCATTTTCCTGCCTTACCTACTTTGCACCTCCTCAGTGTGTGTCTGACCAAGGGCCATCTTGACTTGGTTTGGAAGCCTTTTTCTGCGTTGGTTGTCATTCTGCATCCTTAGAGGACAGTGTGTGCTCTGAGCAGTTAAACTGGAGGTACACTGGCCTTGAGGCAGGAGCCTGTGAGTCTTAGAGTGCAAATTTTCAGCAAGACATAAATATATTTCTGTATTAGATCTCTGTCTCTTTTGGGGACGTATCTTCCCATGTCAGGAGGACTATGCTTCAGACTTTTGTTTTTTTTACTTCAGCCCCAAAAGCAGCAAAGCTTTTTGTCTTTAGAAGTGCTCACCTAATTATCAAGAACATATCAGGGAAATAAATGGTTATCCTCCTCTTTCCCCCCCTTTATTCGTATTCGTTCTTTTGTATTTATTTCTCGGTTGTTCAGTTCTTTACTTTCTTAATAGTAGAATGTTACACTGACTTATACCTGCTGCCTGTAGAAGGGTTCAGACTCTTTATTAGTTTTTGGGCTCTGCTTAGCAATAGAAGCTGGAAAGAGGAAACCAGCTTCCCAGTATAGTGACAGTCTGGGGGAGAATCAGCAACTGGAGAAATTCTTCATGAAAGGAAGGATGTTCTTTGTCCTTTTGAAAATGAGCTGTAGTGTTTCTAGTCAGAATCATCTCTTTGAAGTGAATAACAAGGACAAAAAGCTAAAATATGTGTTACCTGGGAACTCCTTTGTGTTTTGTTAAACATTCTTGTATTTTGAAGATTCTTTTTGGCATGTGGTTCTCTGGCACTGACTGACTCCTCTGTTGGCAGAATCTAAAAACTTTTGGGGTTTACTACGAAGCCTCCATCTACTAAAATGCTGTAAAACAAGAACTGTCACATATGGGTTTGCAAAATTCAAATCTATGGCACTAACACAAAATTGTCTTACTCTTTTATAGCTGGTTCCTGGAGGAGAAGGACCTGAAGTATAAAATGATACAGTTGTCATCTATGAAGACATGTTTTTTTATATATATGTGTATATATAAAAAAATCTAAATAGAGCTTTTTGGGGTATGGGTGTGGGTGGGTTTTGGTGCGAGTTATTTGTTTGGTTTTGTTTTGTTTTCACATTCTTGCAGTTGACATTTGATAAGACAAGGATTTCCTCTCCAGGAAAGGTGCATTGCTAATGATAATGCTGACTTTGTAAGTTGAAATAATGACTTTTTTTTTTGTAAAGATGCAGTAATCTGTTCTGAATAAAAGGCTTTCTTTTTGTTAGTGACTGTGTTCTGGTATGTAAGCACACAAGTTAGGTAGTTTTATAACTGGTTGATGGAATGGAAAAATAAGAGTTATTTTTCAGTTGCTGCCAGTCTTCAGGTTTTTCTACATCAGTTACATTTGTTTATGGCCCGAGTCTACATAAAACACAAGTTGTGAGCCACGAGATTGCTATTCTTTGGAGTACAGGCAGGTGCTAAGCTGGATCATTTGTTTAAACACTGCTTCAGGCTGTGTCACCAGAAACCACGAGGCAGAGTGCTGCACAATTCTGAAAGCACTTCCAAGTGGATGCATCTGTTTGGTGTTCAGCAGCCTTTGATTCTACTGGCCTTGAGGATCATCTCTTTTGGACTTCTTGTGCTAGATAGGTATACTTTCTTATAGTAAAGTTTCTTATAGTGGTATTTGGCAAGCAAAGACCAGACCTATTTCTTTTTCAGGGGGTTAAAAAAAAAACCCACCAGGAAGAAGTCTGGCATTAGACTCATGTCAGCAGTGAGTCTGCTTCCACCACTAAGTGGTGCTGTGGATAGTTAATCAAACTGGGAGCTGCTTGGCAAGTTGGGAGCAGTCCTTTTAGAGTAAAGGTTCTTTTGGCTGCAGCTGCTCTCCTGTGGTATAAAAACTTGACAGATATTTGGAGCAATTACTACTTCAGGAGAATTTCTATGACGTTGCTCTTTTTATTTTGTCACGATGGACGAAAGGTGACTGATTCTAAATCATGTCCACTGCAGCTTTTGCCTCCCTAATACACTACTCAACGGATTTCTATCTGTAAAAGTCTTTGGAGAAGAGTTGCAGGTGCCTCCTGTTACTGTAGACAGGCAGGGTCGAGTATAGGCTCACAGGGACAGGACATGCTTCGTCTTCCTGCCACCAGAAGAAGAAATCCGTAGTTTTTTCTACATCCTTAGTTTTTGCTGACCTGTATTTGTGTTAGCAAGATTTTAAACTGACCCAAGTATTGCTGTTGCAAATGTTTCCATGTTTGCCTAAGAATTCTGATGAAATAAATAAATAAAAAAAAATAAAACATTTACTGCTTTCATTTGCTTGCCCTATAACTATATAGGCTTTCCCTGTCTAATATCTATTCCTTTTTTTTCAAGATTCACTATATATATATATTTTTACCATATGAAATGGAAAGAGATTTCTGGATTACTGTTGGCTTTTAATAAATATTTTATCCTTGGGGAATGTCCCAGCAATTAATTCGTAGAGTTTGGAATTCAAGTGACGGATATTTTGTGTGCCCGAGTTCAAATATTGATGCTAACACGACATCATACAGTTCATGTTCATAGCTTTATGGGTACTTAAAAAAATAAGACTATCATCTGTCTTTAGTAATGCTTAATCTTTTTCTCTTTGGCAAGAACAAGCAGGTCTGCCTGGTTTTGTAGTACTTGCGGCTTTTCACTATTATTAGCCTTTAAAAAGGGGAAAATCTGCCTCAAGTACACAGTTGGATGTTGATTTTTAAAATCCCAAGTTACAGAACAGCCTCAGGAAGAACATGTGTGACTGAGAGAGAGTCTGTGGTACAGCATTACTAACATTTGCTAAAAAAAGTTTTGAAGAATGAAGTATCTGCTTTATGAAAGGTATTTGAGGACATTTTCTGAGCTGGTTTGTGCTTAGTCAGAGCTTTTACCTACTGTAGAAGGGGATAAGGTCCCTGTGGAAGCGTAACCAGCTGGGCTGACACTTCCCCTGGCGTTGACTTAACGCGGTGGCTTTTGCCGAGTGCTCATCCCACTTTTTAAATGTCCCAGTACTCATCGTTTTCAGGTAGTCTTCAGTAGTTCATTACATGGTTTGACTTTCCTAGTGGCTGGTGTGTGACAGGATGTGATGCATCCACTCAAGACCATGTTCTTTAGCCCAGGTGCCTATGAGATTCTTTCAGAAATGGGTCCTATTGTCTGACTCGATTCTCTCTGGAGTACCATGTCCCAACAGGACTTGACTTTCAAGGCCTAAAATAGTGTTACAAGCAGTAGCCTGAGACACAGCATGTGTTTCCAGCAGTCTGGTGGCTACTTCCACCCTGGAAGTATTCAAGACCAGGCTGGATGGGGCTTGGAGCAACCTGGTCTGGTGAGAGGTGTCCCTGCCCATGGCAGGGGGGTTGGAACTTGATGATCTTTAAGGTCCTTTCCAATCCAAACCATTTTATGGTGGTGGAAGGGCGATATAGTCAATTTGCTAGGCCTCGCCATGCTCATGTTTCAGCCGTTGTCCTCCATACCACAAAGGTTTTGACTCTTTGGCCTGCTGAATTTCAGCACATTTCACATTCATGGATGATCTGTGCACTAATGTCCACAGCCAAAACCACCCTGTGGTCATGAGCCCATCTCTATGGTGCATCTCTTCCCTGAGGTGTCATGGGCCCACCGAGCTATGAATAATTCCCCCTTACGTTGCCAGTCCAAGTCTACCTGGGACTCTTCCTAGCAGCCTCATCTGATGTTCCTCAGCGGCCTGACTCTGGGGTACACGGGCACCTACATGATGTACCTTCACAGACAGTTTCCCTACCCAGTCAGCTATATCTTCCCACAGTTCAGCAGCCCGAATGGGTTTACTCCTGCGCTGCCAGTTGTTCTACTTCTGCTGTTTTAACCAGCCCCATAAAGCATGTGCCACCATCCATGAGTCAGAGAGAGATAAAGCAGCAGCCACCTTTCTCACTTAGCAGTATCTAAAGCCAACTGGATGGCTTTCACTCCTGCGGACCGACTTGACTCTCCCGCTCCCTCAGCTGCTTCCATGACCATGGAGTAGGACTCCACATGGAAGCTTTCCACCTGCCCTGGGTTCCCACCATACGAAGAAATCCACCAGTGAGCAGCAGGTATTGCCTCTCACTTTTGGATAACTGAAGAGGTGGTGCCTCCTCAGCCCGCACCACCCTCTCTTCTGGGGATCCTCCAAAGTCTGTGCCTTGCGGGCAATCCATGATCACCTCCAGAATTCCTGGACGATTTGGGTTCCCTGTTTGGGCTCGCTGAGTAATTAGTGCTACCCACTTACTCCATGTCACGTCAGTTGTGTGATGTGTGGAAGGAGTCTTCCCCTTAAGCATCCGGTTCAACACTGGCAATGAGGTGCCAGGAGGAGCTGTGCTTCAGTACCAATTACCTCCGAAGCAGCTTGAACTCCATGTGCTGCTGATATCCCTTTCTCAGTGGTTTTATAGCGAGCTTCTGATCCTCTGTGCTTGACTCCAAAACCCTAGGGGTTGGCCTCAAGTCTCTCCAGGTAGGGCCATTCTCCCTGGCTGTGGTGTGCAGCACATTTTTTACCTCTTGTCCTGTCCAGACTGGCCCAAGGACTACTGCATCAACAGAAGACTGTTTAATCTGTTCAAAGGCTGGTGGCTGCTCAGGGCCCCACTTAAAATCATTCTTTTGAGTCACTTCATAGAGAGGGCTCACGATCTGACTGTAACCAGGAATACGCATTCTCCAGAAACCCACAACACCTAAAAAGCCTTGTGTTTCCTTTGGGTTAGTAGGTGGTGACATGGCTGTTATTTTACTAGTCATGTCCGTTGGGATGTGGTAATGCCCATCTTGCCCCTTAACTCCCAAAAAGCAGATCTCTCGTGCAGGTCCCTTGACCTTACCTTATTTGATGGCAAAACCAGCTTCCAGAAGGATTTGAATTGCCCTCTCCCCTTTCTCAAAAACTTCAGCTGTATTACCCCACCCAATGATGTCACCAACGTATTGCAGACGTTCTGGAGCTCCAGCCTTCCCCAGTACAACCTGGACCAGTCCATGGCAAATGGTGGGGCCGACAACCTGGACCAGTCCATGGCAAATGGTGGAGCCGTGTTTCCACCCCTGGGACACTCAATTCCAGGTGCACTGGATACCTCTCCAGTTGTCCAGTTACTGTCCGGCAGGGTTGCTGTGTGAGCCCCCCTTCCCTCTGCCCCCTGGGCAGTGCAAGTTTCTTGGGGCAAACAAGATGTAGTTGTTTTGAGAACCAAGGACGTACCTCCTTGGACGTTATATCATAGAATCATAGAATGGTTTGGGTTGGAAGGGACCTCAAAGATCATCGAGTTCCAACCCCCTGCCCTGGGCAGGGACACCTCCCACCAGCCCAGGTTGCTCAAGGCCCCATCCAGCCTGGCCTTGAACCCCTCCAGGGATAGGGCAGCCACAGCTTCTCTGGGCAACCTGTTCCAGTGTCTCACCACCCTCACTGTAAAGAATTTCTTCCTGAGATCTAATCTGAATCTTTTTTCTTCCAATTTAAAACCGTTTCCCCTTGTCCTATCATTACCCTTCCTGGCAAAGAGTCCTTCTCCAGCTCTTCTATAGGCACCCTGCAGGTATTGGAAGGCCACTATAAGGTCTCCCCAGAGCCTTCTGTTCTCCAGGTGGTAGATATCTTGCAGCAAGTGATCTTTGAGACATCCTGGTTTCTGTCAGTTCTCACATCCAGATTCTCACAGTCGGCACGGGATCAGTGCCTGTCCCGGGGACTGGTGGGGTGTGTGCAGGTGCTGTGTATGTCACCAGGGCCAGCGGGGTCGCTACCAGACGTTTCCCTCTACAGCAGATCCAGACAATGGAGAAGAACAAGCCCACGAAACTTACTTCGAAACTTGCCAGGGGTATTTGAAACGCTCAAAACCTGTTGATAGTGACTCCAAGGCAACACACAAGCCAAGGTGGAATCCCACACAATGACCCGCAGAGCTCTCCTGCCCTCCCGAGATGAGTTCCACTGCAGCGGTTCCATCACGTCAAGTGATAAAAACAGGAAAAATTGCAAAAGACCCAATAACATACAAAATACCGCCACACAAAATAACACGGCAATGGCTTTAACTCCACAGCTAGAAACAATAAATTTCCCTGAACCAAACGGCAATGAAGCCTCCCAGAGCTAAGGTGTCCCTGAGATTTGAGGGATCACAACTTCGGAATAAGGATTTACATATGACTTACAGTGATCTGCTGTATCTGATGTTTTGCAAGAAACTGAGGTATTTAACATTCAAATGCTGTTTATGTAAATTCACTTACCTATGAGTAATCTCCTTCCACTGTGTGTAACAAAGAAATACATTTGCATATGTAGACATGGGCATGTGCGTAGAGAACTGCAGGGGCACAGCTGAGGATGCTGTTTGTGTTGGTCACCCTAGAAACACAGGGGGACAGAGGAACCTTTAAAGATAATCTAGTGTTGCTCTTATTTTAAAGGTAAACGATGAACTTTCTGTATCGTTCTTGACAAATGCTTGTCTAATTTATTTTTTAAAATTTCTTGTCATTATTACTACTGTTGCAAGGATTGCTATGGAGCCTATTTTTGGGTTGTAATTTAAGCCCCATTGTTCTGTGTCCCATGTGCAGTGGATGTACACAAAAGGTTTTTAGAGCTACCTTTTAGATGTTTAAACACAATTTCTTTTCAGCAATGCCTTCTCCAGGCTAAGCAGCTGTTTTTCAATTTATACTTTGAAGTCAGACTTTTGTAGATCATTGAGCACCCTCTTGGCCTTCCTGTAGACCCTCACACCCTTCTTGAAATGCAGTACATCACCTGGAGGGTTCAACAGCCAATCCATGCAATTATAGTGCTGCAAAAGCAATGTGTGGATGTACTAACTCAAATGTGATTCGTGAGGAGGAATCACGGAGCCTTTTAATTAGTGAGAAATGATACATAAAAGACAGGTGCAAGAGCTGGTGTACTGGTCCTCAAGCTTTCAGTGTGGCTCCATGGGCTTCAGGTGACTAAAGAAAAGCAGGAGGCAGAGGAGAGAACTGCTGCTGGATCTTAGTGAAAGATGGTAAATGATTTGAAGAGGGGTTTTCAAAGTCAGAAATCAAGAGTCAGATACCCAGTTCCAAATTGCCTGTGAAATCAGTGTGCACTTCCCTCGCTTGTGCAACTTTCTGTTTTATATTGCCAGGTGGCTTCTGTTTCAAAGCTACACGTGTGTCATAGGCAACATAATGGTCTCATAATAATAGGCATCATGCAAGTCATGGAAAATGTCAACATTTGAAATAGAGCCGTGATAAATTATTAACCACTTATACCACTGTCACTTACCATGCCTTCCATGTTACAGCTCTCTTAATAATTGATGCCGTTTCCTCTGACTTCAAGCCATAGTATCTGATTTTTGTTTCAGGTTGTGTTCTGAAGTTGCTGATGGCACTGCCTTAACCCTCTGGCTAAAATGAGTAGTGTCACAGAATCTTCATGGTTGGAAGGGACCTTTGAGATCGAGTCCAACCATACACAAAAAAACCATAACCAAAAAACAACACAACCACAAAGCAAAACACCCAACCCAACAATCCCGGGCACTAGAGCAGGCCCTGAAGTGCCACGTCTACACATTCCTTAAATGCCTCCAGGGATGGCGACTCCACCACCTCCAGGTTCCAGTGCCTGACCACCCTCTCAGGAAAGTCATTCTTCCCAATATCTCATCTAAACCTCCCCTGCCCCAACTTCAGACCATTTCCTCTGCTCCTGGCATTATTCCTTTGGGAGAAGAGGCCAACACCCACCTCTCTACACCCTCCTTTCAGGGAGCTGTAGAGGGCAATGAGGTCTCCCCTCAGCCTCCTCTTCTCCAAACTAAACATGCCCAGTATTTTTTATTTTTAGTAATTTGTGGATTATCAGCGTGAACAGCAGCCAAACAACATTCTTTTCAAATCAGGAGGGAAAAAAGTTCCACCAGTTTGTCTTGGCTCCCTAATACCGAAGGTCTTTCTCACATTTACTGATCCTTTTGTATTTTCCTCCTTGTTCAGGGTCAGTTGATGACTGGAGTGAAGTGTCAGATCTTTGCAAACTGCTTGTAACTACAGAAAAGAGATTTCTTGACTCCCTTGTGTGATAAGTAGACATTGAAGAAATTGTATGCTGCTCACCTCTGAGTCAGAGATGGGAATTAGACAGGAATGTGTTACTGGAAAATAAAATAGAACTGGGCCCCTTGAGACAGAAATGCGTTGATGAAATCATGTAATATTATTAAACAAGACATAGCGACTCTTTTATCAGCTAACACACAGATCCTATGCTAAAATAATGTTTGTTCCAGGTAATTTTAGTCAGCCTCTCAAAGCAATGAATCTGCATAGCGCTTTGAAGCGAGGTAAAATAGCAAAAGGTATTTGGTCTCTTTGTAATTCTTTTTGTGGCCTTCTAAATGAAAAGTCTGGCCACGTGAGCCCTCGTTCTGTGTGTTGTAGAAAACTGATCTGCTTTTCAAGCTGGGATTGTTCTGAAGTAGAACAAAATATGAGAGACATGGTCTTGTCTTTCTGGCTACTATCACATGTAATTTAAATATACTGTATAACAGCCAAATCTTTTGTTTTGTAAAACCTTTTAACTGCATAAAGCATGAATGTGCCCCATGAAGAGGTTCTTGTGTTCATGCACATTGCCAGGGTTTTACTGCCGAGGGAAATCCTAGCAATTGTAAGCAACTAGATAATTTTTCAGAACCTCAAACACAAATGTATCTCAAATAATTCTTGTACCATGGCTAGTCTAATGCACTAACTTATTATGCTAGGAGCTCTTCCATAATAATCTATTTCTTGTTTTATGGGGTAAACAATGAAAGAATTTCTTGAAATACCTAAAAGGAAATGATGGATTAGAAAAGAGGAGAGGTGGAATGGGTTTTGAACTGTCTATGCCATAAATAGATTGTATTCCACTTCACAGAGGAAAGGGCTATTTTGATTATGATACCAAAATATTTCTCTTCCACACCTGTAAGCTACACTAACAGTAATTATTTCACTTACATCACTTAAAAGATCCTGAGAAGTTAAGTTCAACCTCTTAATGAAGGCTGCTTGGCTAACATGATATTATCCCATCTGAGCAGTTTAGATTAACTCATCTCTTTCTCAATGACAACTGTTCAGCTGAAATTTTTCTTTTCACATATCTTGGGTATCAGAAATGATAGGACTAAGTAAACTGTCAGAGGTCTGAATTTACAAGTCGACTGAAGTTTTTAAGTGCCAGATTAACGTTTAGGAGCAGAAGAAACCCCAGTGAATTCAAGTGGGACCATGGTTTTGTGAAACAGCACATCTGTAGACTCAACACTAGTTTAGAAACGCTGTACCTACATGATGCAAAGCAGTGAAATTATGCAGTACTGCTCTTCTAATTTCTTTTACAAATAAGTTTCGAATGAGCTATTTGTCCTAGCAGATTCTGTGATGGGTCATGTACTGTTTCCATCCCATATAGCATAAAACCTGTCATAAACATCAGATTGTAAGTTCTGGCTCAATCAAAAGAGATTTTCTTGCACCTCATCAAGAGGAAATTTAAATTCTAGATGATCTGGTAAGTGCACAGATCTAATAATAATGAAAATTGATCTACAGCTTCTACAGTGTGTTGGACTGAAGTCAGAACGTACAGTATCTTACAGGTGCAAGCTTAGCTGTAACCAACTCTTTTTACCATATTGTAAGTAACTTTTTTGTCTCATGTTTGGTTTCAAAGTTATTGTGAATGCCCTAATGTGTATGTTTAGTAAGTTGAAAAGAATATTACATCACAACACAAGAAACTGGAGTACTTCTGGCATGGCACTATAATTTACCCCAAAACCATGGCAGAAGAATTTGGCCAGGAAGGACCTGTAACAGAAATCCATCATACAGCCAAATCACCTCTTTTTTTCACAAGTGGAAACAGGATTTTTCAGTAAGACTTGGCTAAATGAAACATAAAAGCAAGGAAGAATCTATTATTGAACACAATCGAACTAATATTAAACTGAAGTCAATTTTTCATGTAAAAAGTCAGTGTGCTTGTTCTTGAAGTTTCAGATTGCATCAAAGGGAGGGTATTTGTCACATTAATCAACAAGCATTTTCCAAGGTGTGTACTGAAAGAGGATGTATTTTTTTGTCTCAAAGGATAAATTAGCAGTTCATGCCAACGGCAGGGGCAGCTTTAAAAGTGAAGTCCTTCACTATTTCCTGCTGAAGTCACCAATACTGTTAAGCTTAATAAACAGCTGAAATTGACACCAAATTTAAAGCTAATAGTTTCCTCCTGCAAAGACCTAACAGTACCTTGGGGAAAAGTTGCTGCCCTTTGAGATTGAAAGGGAATCACTCCTACAGAGAATAGCTGTATGTAATATATGCTTCTCTGCCTTATATGCTGGCTGTAGAACCCATGCTAACAGTAAGAAAAGAAAAGAGAGTATCCCCCAAGAGCATCTCTCTTATGAGGACAGGCTGAGGGACTTGGGTCTTCTTAGTCTGGAGAAGAGAAGGCTGAGGAGGGATCTGATCAACGCCTGTAAATACTTAAAGGGTGGGTGTCAGGAGGATGGGGCCAGTCTTTTTTCAGTGGTGCCCAGGGACAGGACAAGAGGAAATGGGCACAAAATTGAATATAAGAAGTTCCACCTAAACATGAGGAGGAGCTTCTTCACTTTGAGGGTGGCAGAGCCCTGGCAGAGTCTGCCCAGGGAGGTGGTGGAGTCTCCTTCTCTGAAGATATTCAAACCCCACCTGGACATGTTCCTGTGGGACCTGCTCTGGGTGGCCCTGCTCTGGCAGGGGGTTGGACTAGATGATCTCCAGAGGTCCCTTCCAACCCCATGGCACTCTGTGATTTTGTGAAACAAATTCATTGGGTTTTCTTTTAAGACCAATATGATGTGAAAGAGTAATTTTACAAGAACAACACTTCTCAGCTATCCTAAAAACGTTTGCTGTCTCATGTTAAACATTTAGCTGAAAGTAAGCTGTTATTCTCTGATAAACTCTGCTTTTCCTCTGCACTTACACAGGGATTGAAGGTAAAAATGGGTTCTAGAACCTGGTTCAGAGCTGTGAATGTAAAACTCTTGGGGAAGAGCTGTTTTAACTTTATCCGTGTTCCTGTTCAGCAAAGAAGAGACAACACTCTACTTGCTACTGATTTTTATGGTGTTTCTTTTCTCCATTTTTCTCTTTCCTTTTCTGACCTGCTGGAGTCTCCCAAAGGATGGGATGGTGCCAAGAGCGTTCAGGCACAGCATATCCGCTTTAGTTCAAATAATTGCCATGTGTTTCCTAGGTTGCTGCCTATAAAAAGCATTTCACTATGGCAATAGTCCCAAGTGACAAAGTGGATGGGTCTGTTGGTTTAATTAAACCTCTCTTGCATTGCTGCTTTCCTCACCCCATCCCCCATCCAGCATGTGTCAAAAATTAAGTAACAAGGCAGTCTTCAAATGGAAATGTTAGTGGGTTTTAAGGCAAGGAGAACTGTTATTTAGTCTGCACTCCAGGACGCCATAAAAGAGGTTTGTGCCAAGGAATCGCTAAATCAAACTTAGTGCAATTGTTGTTTATTATGCTAATGATTAGGGGTGAACTAAAAGTACATCATGGTTGTACAAGCATAAAGAAGTAGCTGAATTTCTGCAGTCTATTATACCATATACACATTCTTTGATGCACGTACATATAGCTAATACTCACATACTTAAGTAGTGACTTGTTCCAGCTTGTGTGCACAGGGGTTCAAATGACTCGATGCTGGATGCTGTAAATCTTTGGAGAAGTTAATGCTGAAATTCTGAACTTGCAGAAGAGAGCCACCACCTTGAAATATTTATTTTCTTCAAAGGAACGACACCTACTAATACCACCAGTGCTGTTTAATCAGAATGTTACATACTGGCATTTTGGTTTAATATCATCGCGTAATGTTAGGAGCATATTTCAGTTTTTCACAGATATTTCACAGTTCACAAAGAACGGGAAGTGCAGGACGCCAAAAGTACAAAAGCTTTCTTTTAAAATACGAACATCTATAAGAAAATGGTAGAAAAACATCTAATGACAACTCTCGTTAAAATATATCTTTACTCCTCTTTGGCTATTTATGCCCCTTCTGTCAGTCCTCCAAAATCCTCCAAGCGTTTGAATTGTCTACTGTGTGTATTGGTTTGTGTGTTCTCTGCCTGAAACCACACGTACAGAACACAGAGTTGGTTAGCTCGTGTAGCTAAATGTATGAGCGAATACCTCAGATCTAAGAGCTGCAATATAGACAGTTTCCTTTATTAACAAAGATTTATTATTTAACCTATGCAGCTGTGTTCTTAAGGATTATGAGTCTCTGATCTCAGGAGTATGATATGCACCTACAGAATAGCCCACAGCCCTTTGTATTAGAGGAAATGGCGCTTCATTCTTCACATTTGAGGTCACCGTTGCTTCTGAATTTAATACAACGGTGGAAAATAGTGTGTGTATGGATGAGACGTTGCAGGACAACAGATAGGCAGAATGTGAAAATCATGGTTTACAACCTGCTGTTTTAGAAACTTAGAGTCCGACTGAAGTATCAGAAGATGCCTTTTTAAAAATCCTGTTACCAAACTCCACTTGTCTGTATGAGGAATAGCCCACAGCCCTTTGTATTAGAGGAAATGGCGCTTCATTCTTCACATTTGAGGTCACCGTTGCTTCTGAATTTAATACAACGGTGGAAAATAGTGTGTGTATGGATGAGACGTTGCAGGACAACAGATAGGCAGAATGTAAAAATCATGGTTTACAACCTGCTGTTTTAGAAACTTAGAGTCAGACTGAAGTATCAGAAGATGCCTTTTTAAAAATCCTGCTACCAAACTCCACTTGTCTGCATGAGCAGCTAAAGACTGTTTTTTTTTTTTAAATACCCCAGAACTGCCTCAGTTCATTTTACTTGTCTAAATGTTACTCCTACTGAGAAAGTAAGAAGTGAGTATTTCTGCCTTCTCATGGTATCACAGTGTAGGTATCTGGGCATAAGGGAAAGGAGGAGTTGGTGGCTAGAGAAGGGAACAGGGGCTTGGAGTGTGGCCTGTGTGCTCCTGGAAAAGGACTTCTCAAGCCACCTACACCTAAAAAATTCTTGAGCTCAACTGGGTTTTTCCACTTTTAATAAATTCCAACTTTGGAGACGGAATTAACTTTTCACTCTGAAACTTGTTTTACAGTAGATGAGATAAGGCCTGCAGCTAGCTAAAAGTCAGGTAAAAACACTTTAATAGTAATAAATGTTCTAAATAAATATATTCAAACCATTGGCCCATGAGAGTATAAATGTTTGTTGTCTTCCAAATCGTTCAGACCTGACAAAGGAATGCTCTAAAATGTTGGCCAAAGGCTAGAAGTCATTATTTAAATAGTTTTCAGTGTAAATGAAATTTAAGGTTGATCCATGTTCAAAGATTCCATTTGCTGGGAAACTTAGAATAGCTCTTTGCTTGAGGTGAGAGCGCTAAGAGGCCGCTCGCTGTGAGGTGGGAGTGCTGCAGAGATGCACCTTTGCTGCTTAAAAGCCTCTTTAGTCAAAGGCAGGCACTCTGCTGTACGTGCTGTGTGTGTCTCAGTGCTGCTCCAGAGAGCTGTAATTAAAACGATTGGGCTGCTGGTGGAGCAGAATGAGTGCACTTTCTTCTTCAGCCCCCATTAGCCTTCCTGCCCCACACTGTTCTTTGGTTGCTGGGCAATGACACTCCTCCTTTGTCTCAGGGGCAGCCGCTGGTGTCCTGTGTCTGCTGCTCCTGCCCGGATGGGATGTCAGAGCTCCTGACACCAGGCTTGTCCCCTGGCCAAGGGATGGGGCAGCTTGTGTCTCTGCTCCTCCGCTGGCACGAGTTTGTGCTCGCAGGCAGGGCATCAGCTCCTCCACGGACCCACGGAGCCCCATTTCCTGCTGGTTTGGGACTGGAATTGAGATAAATGCCTGATAAAAAATAAGTAACGCTGGGGCAGGAGTTTTTATTGCTTATTCCTACAAATCTTGCCCCAAACCCCGGGTTTAGCTTGGCATCCTTAAGCCCTTTACCCTTTGAGATTCAGGAAAGTCTGGTAAAAAGTTAAAAAAATTATGAGGAGGTCAGCGATCCTATAGGTCTTATTTTCCTTTATGCTGGAGCAAATCAACAGAGGATCATTTCAGGCAGTGCTGGAAACACAACTCAGGTCTTGTCTGAGTTGAAGCACTTCCCCCCACTCCCCCAAAGTTTAATCCCCTTTGCATTTCAGAAAAAATAATTGGATCTCAGTCTTTAACTCTGTAATAGCTGCTCCTACTGTCCCACGGGCATAATGACTGTAGGGCAGCTTTTACCTGGTGATGATTCACCAAAACTGAGTATTTGTCAGGTACCCCCCCTGAAAATCCGAGATGTCCCAACCCGAGAACAAATTGTTTGTTATTCTTTGGGCTGTGTGTGCAGAGCCTCTGCAGGTGTCTGTAGCTGTCTGGGGACTGAATGGAAATGCTGTATTTGGAGCCTGCTGGTGACACTATGAGGAAAAAAACCATGCATAGGGTTATACAGTTAAAGATGAAATTGTTATGCCCACGTGCAATTTGGCTTCAGGTTGGGCTGGCAAGTTTAATTCTCACATTTCTTAGGATTTTCTACCTGTATTTTGTAACTCTACAATGTTGTCCATCATTAATACTTTCACTCCTCCAGTTGAAAGTATTATATTTTTTATAGTCAATATTTAAGTAAAACAAACTATCCCTTACCACATACCAAAACTGAGGAAAATGAGGAGACCTTCCTTCTATAAGAAAGGTTAATACTTTCTATTTCCAGTCCCTTCTTCTCATGCTTATGGAAATTCCTCCCTGATCAAGTGACGTCCCCAGAGAGCAAGGCATTCTCCACCTGATGTGCTGCTTCGGGCTGGAATTGTCTTCCCTGCAAGGACAACCAAGAAGAAAATGCAGGTAGTGACACAGAGATAAAACAAAACAAAACAAAACAAAACAAAACAAAAAAAAAAACAAAAGAAGAATTAAACAGTTGCAGAGGGTTAGAACGAACACAGAATCACAGAATCTTCTAGGTTGGAAGGGACCTTAAAGATCATCTTGTCCAACCATCAACCTAACTGACAAAAATAGACACCCGCACAACAAACAAGGAGCATCATCACTAAACCAGACCTCCCAGCACCACATCAACCCGGCTTTTGAACACCTCCAGGGATGGGGCCTCAACCACCTCCCTGGGCAGCCCAGTCCAAGGGCTGAGAACCCTTTCGGGGAAAAAATTTTTCCTAATATCCAGCCTGAACCTCCCCTGGGGCAACTTGAGGCCATTTTTAAAACATCTAGGGCAATACATATCCCGGTCCCATTTTAGGAGGGAACTTAAATGCCTTTACAAGTTGCAGGGGGCTGGTGAAGTTTGATGTTCTCTGCCCTCCAGACATGCAATGAGACCCCTCTTTGGCAGCCCCCAGCAGCCCCCCACTGCCTCCGGGTGGCACAGACCCCCCGCCAGTGACCCCGTCACAGCTCTTGATTCCATCTAGGGCAGCCCCCACCGGTGTGGGCCATCCCTACGGGGGTAGCTGAGGTGGGAAGGCGGGAATGTACCTTTTTTAAACCACCCGAGGCGCAGCCGGTGCCGCCAACTGAAACCGCTCAAAAGGAAGCAGTCTTCGAGAAATAAGGAGTTAAAATGTAAGCTGGGTTCCTTCTTTGAATCCCCTATCTCCCAGCAAGGTCGGCACAGACGCCCCGCCAGTGACCCCGTCACAGCTCTTGATTCCATCTAGGGCAGCCCCCGCCGCTGTGAGCCGTCCCTACTGAGGTAGCTGAGGTGGGAAGGTGGGAATGTACCTTTTTCAAACCACCCGAGGCACAGCCGGTGCCGCCAACTGAAACCGCTCAAAAGGAAGCAGTCTTCGAGAAATAAGGAGTTAAAATGTAAGCTGGGTTCCTTCTTTGAATCCTCTATCTCCCAGCAAGGTCGACAACACTGTTTTGCTGCTTCAAGACACCATTGTGCTGGTCTCAGGCCTACTCCCTACATTCCTGCCTTCCTCCTCTTGTCACTTGTCATAGGTCTGAGGAGTTGCAGGCCCCGTTTGTGCTCAGTCAGGCTACATTTGCTAGATCTTACCAAATCACGAAGGTGATAAATTGTTTGAGAGAACAGAACAAGTTGATAGGAAAGAACACCAGAACATGAAGTAGCAGCTTCAGCAATTTTAGGATGAACCATGGTCACTCCGACCTTGCCAAGTACACCAAGAAGCTACCCAAATTAGGAAGAGTTCAGAAGTTTAACCGGAGGAAGACTCACAAGACGATCCCCCACCCTGATGAAGGCACCGGAACTCCCACCAGACGACTCCCCAAAATGGAAGACTCCGCCTATATATGAATATGCATGTAAAGATATGAATATGCATGTAAAGATGATGTAACCTACACTCGGGGGGGGGGGGGTGTCTCCCCGGGTGGGAGGGAAGGAGGCGCCGGGAGCCCGGCTTTTCTTCCGGGCGGGTGCGGGGCTCCGGCCGTGCCCCGGGGCGGAGGCGGGGCCGATCCGAGCGCTGCGGGGCGGCCATGGGCTCCGTCCCCTCGGCCCTGGCCCGGCGGCGGCGGCGGAGGGTCCCGGTGCGGGTGGGAGCC
>NW_015090914.1:1079481-1146934 GCF_001431845.1 Calidris pugnax | reverse complement strand
GCTTCCGCGGCGCGGGGTTTGCCCGGGGACAGCCCCCGGCAGCGGCTTCCCGCTGGATTGAGAACCGGCTGAAGGACAGAGCTCAGAGGGTGGTGGTCAGGGGCACGGAGTCCAGCTGGAGGTCTGTAACAACTGGAGTCCCCCAGGGGTCAGTGCTGGGTCCGGTCCTCTTCATTCATCAACCACCTGGACGAAGGGATGGAATGTCCCCTCAGCAAGTTTGATGATGATACAAAACTTGGGGGGCAGGGGTCAGTGCTGGGTCCGGTCCTCTTCATTCATCAACCACCTGGACGAAGGGATGGAATGTCCCCTCAGCAAGTTTGATGATGATACAAAACTTGGGGGGGTGGCTGGCACACCAAAAGGCTGTGCCACCATCCAGAGAGATCTGGACAGGCTGGAGAGTTGGGCAGAGAGGAACCTGATGAACTTCAAAGGCAAGGGAAGGGTGCTGCACCTGGGGAGGAATAACCCCCTGAACCAGGACAGGTTGGGGGTGACCTGCTGGAGAGCAGCTCTGAGGAGAAAGACCTGGGAGTCCTGGTGGACAACAGGATGCCCATGAGCCAGCAATGAGCCCTTGTGGCCAAGAAGACCAATGGCATCCTGGGGGACATCAGGAAGAGTGTGACCAGCAGGTGGAGGGAGGTCATCCTGCCCCTCTGCTCTGTCCTGGGGAGGCCCCATCTGCAGCACTGGGACCAGTTCTGGGCTCCCCAGTTCCAGAAGGACAGGGAACTGCTGGAGAGGGGACAGCAGAGGGCTACAAAGATGATGAGGGACCTGGAGCATCTCTCTTACGAGGAGAGGCTGAGGGACTTGGGTCTTTTTAGTCTGGAGAAGAGCAGACTGAGGGGGCATCTGATCAACACCTATAAATACTTCAAGGGTGGGTGTCAGGAGGATGGGGCCAGTCTTTCTTCAGTGGTGCCCAGGGACAGGACAAGAGGAAATGGGCACAAACTGCAAAATAAGAAGTTCCACTTAAACATGAGGAGGAACTTCTTTGCTGTGAGGGTGGCAGAGCCCTGGCAGAGGCTGCCCAGGGAGGTGGTGGAGTCTCCTTCTCTGGAGACATTCAAACCCACCTGGACACGTTCCTGTGCAACCTGCTCTGGGTGGCCCTGCTCTGGCAGGGGGTTGGACTAGATGATCTCCAGAGGTCCCTTCCAACTCTGTATGATTCTCTGATTCCTGAGGGGATGCAGGGGGAAAGCCCATGTGGGGACATCTCTCTCCTGTCACGGGCTGGAGTCGCGGGGGCTTGTTCAGAGGCAGAGCACCCTTTGCTCTTGCCGTGTGATGTGGGGAGGGGCTGGATTAATTGCAGGAAAGTAGATCGCTGGGAATGGCATTAAACTTTCCAGTTTTCTTATGCAGTCATCCAGGTACAGCTTTAGGATGAGGGATGAGCTTGGTAAGTGTCAGGAGTCTCTTCCTGGGATGGCGGCTGTTTGAAGTTGCTCCCTCTGTGCCTCAGCTGAGATTTCTAGTCTTACTGTGCGTGTCTGTGCAAAACTTTTCCCATTGCAGTCCTTCAGTTTCAAAGCAGCACACCATACTTTTCGGATGATTTAAAATGATCAGTGTGGTTTATTGAGTCAGGGGTAATAAAAGCTTAAGTCTGGATACTGCATTGGGTAAAAAATCCTTAATATGTAGTGAAGGAAGGGCAGAGATGTAATCTCATGTGGAAATAAACATACATACTCAGGGAGGTAAATTAAATAAACTTTCTCTTGCTCATATACCTCCAGTTACATTAGGTGGTAGTTTAATGAGGCTTACTTTGTAGCTTGCTTTTGTTATATCTACATGTTAGACCACACACATTATCATTTTAAATCAATGAATTAACAAAGCTTAAGGGTCCTAATCTAACTAAATGAAAACAGTGGCTTCTCACTTGTAAACGCAGGATCTCTCATGAGAAGACTTGACCACGGTGACCTTTTCATTCATACCGTCCCTCCTTTCCTCCTAGTTTAATATATATTGTTTATGACATTATATGACAATTATATTTTAATATATATTGTTTATGACATTATATGAATTGGAGCAACTGTTTTTATGTCCCATCAATTTTTTATAAGTTACCAACTCATCAGTCTTTTCACTTCGGGTCCTGTAGTTACGCCTTCAGTGCAATGCACTCGATATATGATCAGTCTTATAATGCCAACATCACAAATTCCTCAAAAATTCAGAATAATATGGTCAGATCCCGAGGAGGTGTCACCTCTTGAAACAGATATAATGATAGTGGTTGATACCAATAATTTGCCATTAGGATTTATCTAGTTATGCTTTCTTACTCTTCACTCGACAGGAGGAAAGAATACGTACACTGGAATGTGCCATCTACTGGGTCTAAGTTCCTTCTTTGCATCTGGTCTAGATGCTACTTACCTGGAATTTGAATTGAAGGAATTAGTTTGACATTAAAATAGATTTTAGAGCACTCAGCACTTTTTTTTTTTCCCCTCTGAGTGGTTCATAGGTTGTAGACTTCAAATACTTTAAAAATCTTGCTAAAGTGCATGACTTGTGTTGCAGTTGTTTCAGTTCAGTGTTATTCCTGCACTGAGCAATGGTACACTGCTCATACTTCCAAATGAATATTTAAATTCACAGGGTGTTTGGTCTCACTTAGCCACACATTCAAGGTCTAAATATTTCTCAGGATAGTTATTATCACCAATGATACCAGCCTTTTTTCTGTTGCAGCCAGTTGAAGTATTTTTTAAGGTATTCTTCTTGCTTATGCCAGGAACATATACAGATGTTAGCTAAGCAGCACCAAATGTAGCAGCAAATAGACTTCCTCACTTACATTGTAACCCACATAATTAAACTTAGGAACGATGCCTTACACTGGCTGCAAGATTAAACAATTAGACATGATAATGTGTTTTGAGATTGTTCCAGTTTCACTGACAGAGACTATCATCAGGAACTATTTCACTTGACTGGGTTTTGCTTCCATCCAATTTAGAGGCTCACTTTTAGCCCGGGCTTGAATCAGTGGTGGGGCAAAGGTACGGTGCTCTTACAGGAGATCCTGGAGACACCATTCCTCAAGGGACTTACTTGGAGTTCCCTGAGGTCTGGGGAGCATGGGTACAGGGATGGTGGGGGGAAATGAAATCTGCTATTTCGCTCCATTCCCATAACATATGTCAAAGAAAGGGCCTGACACAATTCATCCTGAATTGCCACAAGTGCCACCAGCATGTCGCTTTTCCACTTAAAAACATTTTAATTCACTTAAAAGCAAAATATATTTCAGTTACAGTTTGCAAAATGACTTCCAATGGTTTTATTGATCTTAGGGCCTAATATTTAAGTCACAGTAGCATGATGCGATCGTATACATATGTCCTGGTTCTGGCAGGGAGAGGGTTAATTCTCCCCAGGCTCTGGCAGGGACACAGGGTGTGGGAGAGAGTTGGGGGGGACACCAAGAGCAGCTTCGTGGTTCTTTGTTGCCATCTGAGGCACGACAGTCCTTTTTGGTGCCCAACATAGGGCCTCAAAGGGTTGAGATAATGACAGATCTGACCAGAGCTTGTTAAAATGAACCTGTTGTGAGCATTTATTGTATTAGTTGAACAGCCGCCAGTCACCATGTTGATTTATTTGTTCTCATGGCTCTGGTATCTAAATTCCTAATGGTCTATGCACTCCCTGCCATGCCATTTATCACCTCTGGGAGAGGGATCAGGATTATCGTTTTGCTGCTCTGTGTAATACCAGTTTAGGATATGATAGCATCACTGGTCAGACAGCTATGGGGGATGTTTATGTGGTAAGTTCCCCAGACAGAGTAGAAGGTCTTACTTCCCATCCTCTTGAAGGAACTTCCAAGTGATCTCTGCAAGAAGTGAGTAAGGGATACTGTGACCAGTATTAGAGGGACCCTGCCTCCAGCCAGGTGGGGGAAAGGGACAACCGGGTTTATTGGGTGATGTGGATCCGATGGCCTGGCACATCAGACACCCAGGAGTATAAGGTTCTAGTGGACATGGGTGCACAGTGTACCCTAATACCATCAAGCTATAGAGGGACAGAATCCGTTTGCATTTCTGGAGTGACAGGAGGATCCCAAGAGCTGACTGTACTGGAAGCTGAAGTGAACCTAATGGGGAATGAGTGGCAAAAGCATCCCATTGGGACTGGCCCAGATGCTCCGTGCATCCTTGGTATAGATTATCTCAGGAGAGGGTATTTTAAGGACCCAAAAGGGTACCGGTGGGCTTTTGGCATAGCTGCCTTGGAGGCAGAGGATGTTAAACAGTTGTCTACCTTGCCTGGTCTCTCAGAGGAGCCTTCTGTTGTGGGGCTGTTGAGGGTCGAAGAACAACAGGTGCCAATTGCTACCACAACAGTTCATTGGTGGCAATATCAAACCAACCAAGACTCTCTGATCCCCATCCATGAGCTGATTCGTCAACTAGAGATTCAAGGAGTGATCAGCAAGACTCACTCACCCTTTAACAGTCCCATATGGCCAGTGCGGAAAGCTAATGGAGAGTGGAGGCTAACTGTGGACTATCGTGGCCTCAACGAAGTCACGCCACCGCTGAGTGCTGCCGTGCCGGACATGTTAGAACTTCAATACGAACTGGAGTGCAAGGCAGCCAAGTGGTATGGCACCATTGATATTGCTCATGCTTTCTTCTCAATCCCTCTGGCAGCAGAGTGCAGGCCCCAGGTTGCTTTCACTTGGAGAGGCGTCCAGTACACCTGGAATCGATTGCCCCAGGGGTGGAAACACAGCCATTGGCCATGGACTGATCCAGACTGCACTGGAACAGGATGAAGCTCCAGAACATCTGCGGTACATTGACGACATCATCATACGGGGCAACAAAGCAGAAGTGGTTTTTGAGAAGGGGAATAAAATAATTCTAATCCTTCTGAAAGCTGGTTTTGCCATAAGATGAAGTAACGTCAAGGGGCCTGCACAGGAGATGCTAGTTTTAGGAATGAAATGGCAAAATGGATGCCATCAGATCCCAAGGGATGCGATCAATAAAATAGCAGCTATGTCTCCACCAACTAGCAAAAATGAAGCACAAGCTTTCCTAGGCATTGTGGGTTTTTGGAGGGTGCATATCCCAGATTACAGTCTGATTGTGAGCCCTCTGTATCAAGTTACCCGGAAGAAGAACGATTTTAAATGGGGTCCTGAGCAACGACAAGCTTTTGAACAAATTAAACAGGAAACAGTCCATGCAGTAGCCCTGGGGACAGTCTGGGCGGGACAAGATGTTAAAAACGTGCTTTACAACCCAGTCGGGGAGAACGGCCCCACCTGGAGCCTCTGGCAGAAAGCACCAGGGGAGACTCATGGTCAACCCCTAGGGTTTTGGAGTTGGGGATACAGAGGATCTGAAGCCTGCTGTACTCCAACAGAAAAGGGGATACTGGCAGCATATGAAGGGGTTCGAGCTGCTTCAGAAGTGGTTGGTACAGAAGCACAGCTCCTCTTGGCACCTCGGCTGCCAGTGCTGGGTTGGATGTTCAAACAAAGGGTCCCTGCCACACATCATGCAAGGGATGCTACATGGAGTAAGTGGATTGCACTGGTCACACAGTGAATTTGAATGGGAAACCCCAGTCGCTCAGGAATTCTAGAGGTGATTATGGACTAGCCAGAAGGCAAGAATTCTGGAATGTCACTGGAGGAGGGGGTGATGCGTGCAGAAGAAGCCCCACTGTATAATAAACTACCAGAAAATGAGAAGAGATATGCCCTGTTCACTGATGGGTCCTGCCGGATCGTGGGAAAGCATTGAAAGTGGAAGGCTGCCGTGTGGAGTCCTACAAGACAAGTTGCAGAAGCCACTGAAGGACAGGGTGAATCCAACCAGTTTGAGGAGGTGAAAGCAATTCAGCTGACTTTGGACATTGTCGAGCGAGAGAAATGTCCAGTACTTTATCTCTGCACCAATTCAGGGATGGTGACAAATGTGGGGGTGGTTACAGCAGTGGAAGCAGAGGAACTGGCAGTGCAGAGGGAAACCCATCTGGGCTGCTGAACTGTGGCAAGATATCGCTGCCCGGGTAGAGAATCTGGTTGTGAAAGTACGTCATGTAGATGCCCATGTACCCAAGAGCTGGGCCACTGAGGAACATCAGAACAACCAGCAGGTGGATTGGGCTGCTGAGACTGAAGTGGCTGAGGTGGATCTAGACTGGCAACATAAGGGTGAATTATTCATAGCTTGATGGGCCCTCCAGGCCATCAAGGAAGAGATGCTACATATAGATGGGCTTGGGACCGAGGGGTGGATTTGACCATGGACACTGTTGCACAGGTCATCCATGAATGTGAGACATGTGCTGCAATCAAGCAAGCCAAGTGATTAAAGCCCCTTTGGTATGGAGGACGATGGCTGAAATACAAATATGGGGAGGCCTGGCAGATTGATTATATTACACTTCCATAAACCCGTCAAGACAAGTGCCATGTGCTCACAATGGTGGCAGTGACCACTGGATGGCTGGAAACATACCCCGTCCAAATATGGGGAGGCCTGGCAGATTGATTATGTCACACTCCCACAAACCTGTCAAGACAAGTGCCATGTGCTCACAATGGTGGAAGCGACCACTGGATGGCTGGAAACATACCCCGTCCCACTGCCTGGAACACCATCCTGGGCCTTGAAAAGCAAGTCCTGTGGCGACATGGCACCCCAGAGAGAATTGAGTCGGACAACGGGACTCATTTCCGAAACAGCCTCATTGACACCTGGGCCAAAGAGCATGGTATTGAATGGGTCCATCACATCCCCCACCATGCACCAGCCTCTGGGAAGGCAGAACAGTACAATGGACTGTTAAAAACTGCACTGAGAGCAAGGGGTGGTGGGACGTTAAAAAATTGGGATACACATTTAGCAAAGGCTACCTGGCTAGTTAACACCAGGGGATCTACCAACCGAGCTGGCCCTGCCCAATCAAAACCCCCACGTACTGTGGAGGGAGATAAAGTCCTTGTAGTGCAGGTGAAGAATATGTTGGGGAAGACCCTCTGGGTCAGTCCTGCCTCAGGCAAAGGCAAACCCATCCGTGGGATTGCCTTGGCTCAAGGACCCAGATGCACTTGGGGGGTGATGCGGAAGGATGGGGAAGTGCAGTGTGTACCACATGGGAACAATGGGTGACAATAGCCAATGAATGAAACTGTATGGTGTTAATTGCTAAATGACCCTGCCACTGTAAGTCCTCATTTCTATAACTGCTACTGGTTTAGTTATATTTAGTTATAGTCCCATCCGTGGGATTGCCTTGGCTCAAGGACCCAGATGCACTTGGGGGGTGATGCGGAAGGATGGGGAAGTGCAGTGTGTACCACATGGGAACAATGGGTGACAATAGCCAATGAATGAAACTGTATGGTGTTAATTGCTAAATGACCCTGCCACTGTATGTCCTCATTTCTATAACTGCTACTGGTTATACTATGAGAGACTGTTCTAACAGATGGAGCTCAAAGTCAGGGTTAAATGAACTCAGCGGACATTTTAGAGGGATGGCCCACAGACTAAGGACATTATACCCGTATGGATATATATGTACAGATATAGATATATATATATATGACAGGGGAAAGTGGTAGCAATTAATCAGAAAATGTAATATCTGGGCATGGTGTAGATGGTATGGAATAAGGGGTGGATGATGTCCTGGTTCTGGCGGGGATAGGGGTAATTGTCCCCAGGATCTAGCAGGGACACAGGCATCCCATCCCATGGGAGCCATTCCCTGGGAGCTGGCTGGTGGAGCGGGGAGAAGTCACCGTGGGGGGATCGGGCTGGGGTTGGCGTAATCCTGGTTGTACATTCTCAGTGTTACTGGTGTTTTCTTGTTCCCTTTGCTGTTCTTTGCTGGGCCTTTTTAACTGAGTTTTGCCTTTTTAACTTATGAATTAACTCCTTCGTTCTTCCTCTTTTCAAGCACAGGATTTTTTTACTGAAAAACTGATTCCTGTGTCATTATCAATGGTTGCTTGGCCTCCAGCTTTGACCTGCTGATTTCACTGCTGTTTCTGTTAACTTAGACTCCAATCAGGGGTTTCTCTGATGCCTTCATAACCCTTTCCCGGCCCTCAGTCAAGGACCTGAAAAGTCCACTTGAGGCAAGAGTGCTCTTTTGCAGGCTAGCCTGCAAACAAACATCCTACGCCATCTCCTAGCAACCTAATCATCCTTTATAGAGCCCTCAGATGTTAAATTGCTCTTTCATGTCCAGCCACAAATGTGACACCTCCCACCTCCTCCACAGAGAGAACCCCACGTGTTATCTGCAATGAGTTTGAAGGGCGAGGGGACTCGTGAGCTGCTTTTTTTCTCTGCCCAGGGGCCAAACAGCCCCAGTCCTTACAGTCGGAGACCGCAGTCCTTAGTGAGGTTCCCGTCAGCCACCTTTTGTTTCATGCAGTGGGGGAATGCCTCAATGACAGACCTTTCTGCTAGACTGATGAAAAAGTCCATGTTTTTGAATTTATTATTATTTTTTTAATCCATAAAACATCTCACCTAATCCGCGGGACACATTATTAAGCTTGAGTTGTGCATACACACATTAGAACAACGTGCATCACTTCAAAGGCCTAAAGGGCAGTTATAGTAAGGTAGGAAATAGTTTTAATGTCATCATGTTCATCCATTGGACACTATGACACGATTTGTTAGCTGCATCGTTATCTCTACTAGCTCAAGGAATGATTCCTTGAGTCCAATTCCCCTGAGAAAACAGGACAGGAAAGGAGAAATGAGTTGGAGGTGGCAGGACATTATGACTCCTGGGGGATTTGAGCTGCAAGTGTGATCACAAAAACAATTTCCTATCATCAGCAAAAACACTTAGAGGTTTTAGTTTGACTTTTAGGGAAACAGCATTCTTGAGCTGAGAACTTTGAAGCCCTTCCTCTGTTAACAGAAAACATTTTGCCAGACACCTGCCATTCTTTACGTTCTATGGTCTTTCTATGGATTTTTATGGATTGTTCTCTATTTTTGTCTGTTTCTCCACTGTCTCCATTCATAATAATTTTCTAAGATCTCTGCATCTCATAATGAATGCAAATCTACAGAAAGTGTCTGACTTGTGGCAACATGTGCATACAAAAGGAGTTAAAAAATACATCTATATTAATTACTTACTTATGGTGCCCCAGGGTGCCAGTGCTGAGTGTTTATGGAAAAAGGAATAATTTAGAAGGCTAAATTTGTATTAAACAAGTGAGATATATGTCTCTAAATTGGGCTCTTGGGGATTATTTCAGGGTAAGAGCACGCAGCCCTGATAAAACTTGCCAATTACTGGCTAGCAATACGGTTACTGCTATGAAGTATGAAAGATCAGAATCCAGTCCATCTTAACTAGCTGAAAATGAGTAAAACCAGTAAAATATTGATTTAATCTGAAGGCTTTTTCTAGATATGTGGCTGAGGCATTTCTGTGAAAAACGAAATGGCTGACATTATTTCAAGGTGGTGGTGTCTGGCTCTCAGAGTAGTGAGGGCGTGTTGCCAAAATGCTCATCAGGGATTTTCAGAAAACACACCATTTAGTCAACGGCTGGTGTGCCCACAGCCTTCTGGTCCGAAGCACACACCTACGATATTTCAGCTAATGGAATAATTAACGCAGCAGTACAAGACTTTATTAGCCTTTTGAGCATACAAGGTGCACTCTGCCAGTAGTTTGTTAGATTAATAATTCATGTGTAACAACATATTTGACAATCTTATAGAAGAGATAACAGCAGTTAGCAGGAAGCTTGTATTTTATCTTGGTGCTAGAAAAGGTTGTGCTTAGAATCACGGTTTGAGAAAGCACGTAGTCTAAAAGGCAAATTTTAAATAGATTGGTTTTTTGTTCAAATATTAGACTCTCCCGGCTCTTCCTAGTGTCTCGTTTAAAACTCCCCTGATACTTATAATCCACGTGAACATGAGTATTTTCCTAGTAATAAAGACTGGGAATGAAAAGGAAATATTGAACACCTTCCAGCGGAGGAGACAGAAGTCATAGCCCAGGGGTTTTCAGGTCAGCACTGCTTCTCTTTGGACAAAAAATATTTGGATCAGGAACTTCTCCCCCTTTCTGAAGACCTCATGCTCTGAGGACCTTTGAGAGAGACCTTATAATTTAGGAGTTGCAATGCACAAACCCCTCTAGGGTACAGCTCTGAAGACCCTGAAGAGCCAAAGGACTGCATCCATCAGCAATTGGACAAACCTGGGTGTTTTTTCTTGTACCCCAGGCACAGGGATCTCACCTGTTCAGGTATTGTTCAGAATCACAGAGTGGTTGAGGTTGGAAGGGACCTCTGTAGATCATCCTTTCCAACTGCCCCTGATCCAGCAGGTCCATCTGTAGCTGGTTGCTCAGCGCCATGTCCAGATGGCTTTTGAATATCTCCAAGGAGGGAGTCTCCACAAACTCTTTGGGCAACCTGTATCAGTGCTTGATCATGCTCACAATGAAAAAGTGTTTCCTGATGTTCAGGGGGATCCTCCTGTGTTTCAATAGGTTGCACATTGCCCCTTGTTTTTCCAGCTACTGGGATGGGGCTACCTCTGTCTCCTTTGCACCCTCCTTTCAGGTCTATATACACTGACGAGATCCCCCTGAGCCTTCTCTTCTCCAGGCTGAACAATCCCAGCTCTCTCAGCCTTTCCTCAGTTGAGATGTTCCAGTCCCTTAATCATGTTTGTGGCCCTTCGCTAGACTCTCTCTCTCCATGTCTCTCTTGTACTGGGGAGCTCAGAACTGGACACAGCACTCCAGCTGTGGCCTCAACAGCGCTGAATAAAGGGGTAGGAGCATTCCCTCAACTTGCTGGCAACACTCCTCCCAGTGCAGCCCAGGGTATTGTTGGTTTTCTCTGCAGCAATGGTACATTGCTGGCTCATCTTCGACTTGGTGTCCATCAGGTCCCCCAGGTCCTTTTCTGCAAAGTCACTTTCCAACCAGGCAGTACCCAGGATATACTGGTGCATGGGGTTGTTCCTCTCCAGGGGCAACTATGGGCTATTAAATCACCTTGTGCTTAGTGGAAAGATCTACTCTGCTCCAAGTGGATTAAGGAGATAGTACCAGTGACCAGGAGCATTTGGTAAAATGATTGCAACCAGCCGCCTTATTGTACATTTCTGAGCAATGTTTAGTCTTTTTTAAGTTATCCCACATTTTCTGAGTACGCAAAACTCAGAGGTGGGTTTTCCCTGGTTATTCCTGAAAGGTCGGTGAAAAAATATTCTCTGCTTAAGCTTTTCTTGGATGCTGACCTGCCTGTGCGTTCTTTAGGAATGCCACTTCGTATGTTGATGGTGAAGTGAAAAGGAATATGGTTCCTTCTCACACTAAGCTTGAGCTGTATGGGCAAGCAAGGGCCTTGGGACTAGTAGGAGAGACGTTTCATGTTATACTTCCAATTTTAGTTCAGTGCACAGTATCCAGTGCCTGTTAAATAGGGTTGCCTTCCTCATAGTTAAATGGGAATATTTGTTCCATCTTTTAAAACACTTTTTCTCCTCTGCAGGCAACCTTCAGTGCCAAAGCCCTGAGGGCAGTAACAACCTTAATTACCCTGATCAGCCTCTCCTGGGGTCTCCACCCATCCTGCCCTCAGCCCAGGAGCACCATTTAAACTCAGCCTGGAGCTATTCCTCCCTAAGCAGTGTGCTGGGAATGCTGATTTTAATTGCTCGGGATTCCAGCGTGCTGGCAAATTTTCTGGCTATCTTGTCACTGTGGACTTCTCTGGCTGCTGTGGGACTGTATCTGACCTGGGCTACACTTACTGGACATGATTCTTAGTTTCCTGGGTTGGCATGGAGCCTGTGATGTCACAATGGGCTTGCCTGGTGATCTGGACTCATAGCCACCTCTGTGGGTGCCTCACTGCCTTACTTGGGAGGTCAGATAGGTGCTGCTGGCATGGAGAGCTCCATCCCTCGAGGAGGAGCCAGCTCTTGCTGAGGCCTGAACTGGTAAGCAATTATTCAGCCTGCTTCTAGAGCTGGGATAAAGCAGTTTAGATTAGTCTTGGTGTGTCAATGTGATGGCAGAAAGTTTTTCTTTTGGTGGGTTTTATTTCTGTTTGTTTGGTTTTTAGAGGGTGATGTTATTTGTTGGGGTTTTTTTTCTTAAATCATGTTTTGGAGAATGAGCAACTGACATTATCTGCCTGGACTTGTGCAAAGCATTTGACACTGTTTTACGTGGCATCCTTGTCTCTAAATTGGAAAGACACAGATTTGGCAGGTGGATGACTCACTGGATAAAAAATCGGCTGGATGATTGCACTCAAAGGGTTGTGGTCAATGGATCGATATCTAAGTGAAAAGAAAGTTTTTCTTTTGGTGGGTTTTATTTCTGTTTGTTTGGTTTTTAGAGGGTGATGTTATTTGTTGGGGTTTTTTTTCTTAAATCATGTTTTGGAGAATGAGCAACTGACATTATCTGCCTGGACTTGTGCAAAGCATTTGACAGTGTTTTCTGGACTTGTGCAAAGCATTTGACACTGTTTTACGTGGCATCCTTGTCTCTAAATTGGAAAGACACAGATTTGGCAGGTGGATGACTCACTGGATAAAAAATCGGCTGGATGATTGCACTCAAAGGGTTGTGGTCAATGGATCGATATCCAAGTGAAAACCGGTGATAAGTGGTGTTCCTCAGGGGTTGGTACTGGGACCAGTGCTGTTCAACATCTTTGTTGCTGGAGACATGAACAGTGGAGTAGAGTGCACCCTCAGCAAGTTTGCTAATAATACCAAACTGTGCAGCGCGGTTGATACCAGGACATGGACCTGTTAGAATGAGTCCAGAGTAGGCCACGACCTGGAGGGAAGGGATGGCATCCAGAGGGACCTAGACAGGCTTGAGAGGTGGGAATGTGCAAACCTCATGAAATTCAACAAGCCCAAGTGCAAGTCACCAGGGTCACGGCAATCCCAAGCGCAACCTCAGCAAGTTTGCTGATAATACCAAACTGTGTAGAATGGCTGGAGAGCAGCCCTGAGGAGGACTTGGGAGTGCTTATGGATGAGAAGCTCAACATGAGCTGGCAATGTGTGCTGGCAGCCCAGAAAGTCAACTGCATCCTGGGCTCCATCAAAAGAAGTGTGGCCAGCAGGTCCAGGGAGGTGATTCTGCCCCCTCTGCTCTGGTGAGACCCCCCCCTGGAGCACTGTGTTCACCTCTGGGAGTTGGGGTTGTTCAGCCTGGAGAAGAGAAGGCTCCAGGGAGACCTTGTAGCAGCCTTATGGGGAGGGACTCTATCAGGGAGGTAGCAATAGGATGAAGGGTAACCATTTTAAACTGAAAGAGGGTAGATTCAGATCAGATGATGAAGGGTAACCATTTTAAACTGAAAGAGCGTAGATTCAGATCAGATATTAAGAAGAAATCCTTTCCTGTGACTCTGGAACAGGTTGCCCAGAGAAGTTGAGGATGCTCCATCCCTGGAAGTGTTGAAGACCAGGATGGATAAGGTTTTGAGCAACCTGGTCTGGTGGGAGGTGTCCCTGCCTGTGGCAGGGGGGTTGGAACAAGATGGTTTTTAAGGTTCCTTCCAACCCAAACCATGCTATGATATCAAGTGCTCTAGTTTAGCACAAAAATCTGAAAATATTTGGATTCCAAAACCTATTAAAAGCAATGGCATTACTTCACTTGGATAGGTAATAGGCCTGGAGATAAATACTGTTTAAGCCAAGTCTGCTTTCCATGTCTTGAGAGGCTTAAGGTGGCATTGAATGCAGTAGCAACTCTAGAATCAAGGGTGTTTAGCTAATTATCTTAGGCTGGAGTGATTTCAGTGGGTCCTGTGTTACCCAAACACAGCTGCTCCTGTCTGGGTGCAGTCTGGCGCTGTACGGGCTGCCTGCCTTAGGCCACAGGACATAGATGTGCCCTCAGGGGGATGACCAGATATTCCCAGAGGGGAGTGTTCCCAAGGCCCAGCAGCAGTTTAGGATGCTCGTTCTGTGTTTCGTGGCATCTTTTTCCTTGTCTCCTCTCCAATTCTTGAGGTACAGTTCTTGTAAGCCTCTTGCTGTGAGGGCAGCATAGGGTGTGGGGCAAGGAGCACTTCCATTGCTGCACCCCAAGCCATGCCACCTGGCACAGCAGCCCCCTGCTGTGACTGTCACCTCACCTTGGTCCCAAAAGTAGTGTTGTGCTGGTCCCAAAGTAGTGTTTTAAGGAATGCCGACGCCTTTAGTCTTTATAAAAGCACAGATCATAATTTTAAGCAATAACTAAATCTTGAAAGGCTTTCCAAGGAGAGTAAAAGTCCTTATGCCTGTTTGATGGATGAAGAGATCAAAGTGTAGCACCTGGCTGGAAGGGAATGAGGTGCTGCTACCATCTGCAGCTGGACAGTAGCAGATATGCATGTCCTGGGCCTCAGGGCTGAAGCAACTTGGCCAAGGTTTGTGGCCAATGGGCACAGAAATTAGTTCACCCTTGTTTTATTCCAGTGCTCCATCTACCAGGTCCTACAGCCCTTTATGGAATCTGGGATATTGTGGTGGATCTGCATAGAGATGACCTGGTGCCTCTGGTCTGCAGTGGAAATGCTCCTGAGGCTCTCGCCAAGCACCGAGTAGAAACAGACAGTGAGGGGTGTCTGGTGGCTGCTCGTGAGCAATAATTCCAATGCCTTATTTGTGAAATAAGACACTTTTTTTCCTTGATGGTGAGTTCAGGCTTGCAGAACCTATCCAGGCACTCCTGGTGACTATTGTCAGCATATGATGGTGTGGAATTACAGTTGACCTGTAAGGGTGGCAGGTGCTTTAATTATGTATTTTGTGATTTATCACCTTTTTCTGAGATCTATATTTAGCTGCTTGGTGAAGTCTGAAAAGACACAAACACCACGAGGCTGACCCGACTCTCCATTGGCAAAGTTTGGAGGCATCGAAGTCTAATTAAATGTTCAAATTTATTTATAGAATTTAAAAATGCAAAAGAAAGGAATAACAGAATCCCTGCTGATGTAACTGTGAGAGTTGTGTAGAGATTTTTTTGTTGGTAAGCCGAAACAACAAAGATGAGTGTTTCAATCTAGTAAATGTGCAAATAGCACTTTGCCTGTTATCTGTGCAGCTGAGTTCATTCATGACTTGTTGACACTCAAATGCTTCCTCCCGAGGTCCAAGGATCACTGGCTGGTTGGATGCACAGCATATAGCTGTCTGAGCTTCAGCAGCTCCAAACGAATGTACATGGAGTTCCTGTGATAGGAAATCTAGCTTTATTCTGACTGTGGTTTTGGACAGCAGGCAGAAGCACAGCCTGTGTGTCCAGTGTGAATATCAAAGTAGTCTTTGCACCTCTGCATTTCCGTAAGCAGAAGTTTCAGTCTCCTTCCTGAGTAAATAAGGCCCATCTTATTTTATTTTGCTTCTGTGACCTGTTTTCAAATTAGTTTGTCAGGCAGGAAAAGCACGTTGGATGTTTGGAAGAGAATCTGAGAAAATGATAGCTGTACAGCTCTGCTGACATCGCCCATTAGGGAGGGCTTTCCCACCACTGCGGGTGGTGGGCTGAGCTGAAGGGACCCTTTGTGCTGACTTACTGGAGAGGCTCTTGTGCTGTGCCTCTTGCAAGCATCTCAGGGAAACTCCTCTGGCCTGCTGGGGAAGGGGAAGCAGGAGGTGACACTGGCCATCCTCAGCACTGTGTACCAGCACAGCCACCAGTAGCTGTGTGGGCTTTCACTGTTGGGAATAAGTGTTAGGGGGCAACAGGTCAAGGATGAAGATTTTCAAGGATCAAGGATGATGATGAAGGGCCTGGAGCAACTCCCTTATGTGGAAAGGCTGAGGGCCTTGGGTCTCTTTAGTCCGGAGAAGGGAAGACTGAGGGGGGATCTGATCAACACCTATAAACACTTAAAGGGTGGGTGTCAGGAGGATGGGGCCAGTCTTTTTTCAGTGACAGGACAAGATGTAATGGGCACAAACATGAACATAGGAGATTCCATCTCAACATGAGGAGGAACTTCTTTCCTGTGAGGGTGGCAGAGCCCTGGAAGAGGCTGCCCAGGGAGGTGGTGGAGGCTCTTCTCTGTAGACATTCAAACCCCACCTGGACGTGTTCCTGTGCAACCTGCCCTGGTGGCAGGGGGTTAGACTAGATGATGTCTAGAGGTTCCTTCCAACCCCATGTGATTCTGTGATTTTGTATTGGAATCGCGTTTCCTTAAAGCCTTCAAGTAGAATTTGTAAAACTGTATGAGGAAGACTATGGGCATTCTTCTGTGTCTGCCTTTTCTCATTAATTTCTCTTTCTTCCTCTAAATGATGGAGGTCTCTGGTCTGCTTGCCCTTGCCACTGCAAAGAGGAACCTGCTTTTTTTGTGTGGTTACTGTCAACACTTGTGACTCACGTTTGCTTATCAAGGGTGTAATTACATGAAAGCCTGATGGTGGGATTTTTACGACACGAGGCATGACTAAAGATTATTGTTCTGAGCTATAATTAAATGCTTATCTTATTGCAGCGGGTCTCGAAGGGAACTTGATAGTTATTATTAACTGTAAATGTGAACACATATAGCTGCTCCAAACTGCAGCTGTTATATCAGTGCTAATGCAACATAAAGCTGAATCCTCCCTCAGTTTGCTTTACTCCTGGGCTTTTCCTAATTCCTGGATACAGTTGCTTGCTTCAGCATACGTTTTTCTCCTGTGCCCTGCATATAATCACCCAGACCTTGGTTTCTAACGTCCCTCTTGGGCTGTTTCACCTACCTAGAGGAGAACGAAAGGCGCTGGACACGCTTGGTTTGCATGGGCTACGGCATCTGTCCCATTTGGAAGGTCCCTGCATATAATCACCCAGACCTTGGTTTCTGATGTCCCTCTTGGGCTGTTTCATCTACTTAGAGGAGAACGAAAGGCACTGGACACGCTTGGTTTGCATGGGCTGCGGCATCTGTCCCATTTGGAAGGTTTTTTTTTTTTTTTTTTTTTTTTGCCATGTGGCCTCTACAGCCAGAGTAGCATCAGTGTCTAATTTGGCATTCAGGGGTTTGTCAGTGCTGTGTCTTCTCATGAAGGCACTGGTGCGTTTCGAGTGCTGTAAATAAGTAATAGTGTAACGTTAGTATGAGTTAATATGAAGATATATGAACCTCTTGCACACTCCCGATCTGTTCTCTGGGGGGGTGGACTGAGAACCAGAGAAGGCCCCAATGCCACACAAACACTGCTGAGCCACAGCTAAAACACCACTGTGTTATCATCAGCCTTGTCTTGGTACCTCCTCTAAGACATAGCACCATACAAACTGCTATGAAGAAAATTAACTCCATCCCAGCCAGACCCCATACAATGCTATAAAACCGATGGGATCAATTAGTATTTCCTAATGGGGAATAAGAAATTCTTCACCATCAGGTGTAGCTCTTCAGCTAGATCACTTACAATCTCTGATGTCATTTGAAGATAGAGTAATATTTACAAATGATTGCCCAAATTTGAATCAAGCTTTTGGTACACCACGATTTCTACATAATGGGGACATGGCTAGCACATTAGCTGGAGCACTGCTGTTATTTAGCAATTAAATTAAATATTAACACTCTTTTATCTTGTTACCACAGAAACAACAGCAGCAGTGAGTTACAGTTTTCAAGGGGTTAAAAACACACAGCTGTTTGTGTTGTGTGGTTTGTTTGTTTTTTTTTTTAAGTATTAGTAATCAATCGTTCTGGCAGGACTGCCAGAGCAATTGTGTGCTCCAACCTGCCCACCTTGGTTCTGGTTTGGGTCTTAAAGTGTTCAGCCTGACACCTCTACCCTCTCAGTGTCACGAGTGCAATTACAATTGAACAGAAACCCCCACCATGTGATGATCTGGAGAAGGACAAACATTGACTGAAGCAACATTAACCTTGTTTATGTGTGCAAGTAAGATTTACTTGGATAAAATCTTCTCTCACTCAGTCGGGGGGGGGCAGCATCTAAAAAGTGGGAGTCACCTTTTCGGTTGCCCAAATATATCTCCAAAAAACCAAATTGGTGATGTTTAGACTTGACATGTGGAAACAGTCTGTAGCAATGTGGAAGAAATGTGCACGTGATTTTATTTTATTTTATTTACTTGGTCAGTTTTTTGTGTCTTACTGAGCCATGTTCAAAAATAAAACATACCAAATGTTTGGTGGCAGTGACTCGGAAAACAGCCCTTCTCTTTGAAAGAATGCCCAAGCAGCAAACGATGCTGGGTCACCTCGCTGCTGTTGGTGCCCCCAGGAGAGGCTGGGACGCCTACGGAGGTTGCCAGGAGAGGACAGGTTAGGGCTGCTGGATGAAGGCAGCACACAGTAGGCTGCCAACCCCTCTTTACAGAGGTGTCATAGAAAAAAAAGAAACAAAGAAAGTGTAAGATTTATTTATTTATTTGCAATAGCCATCGCTTTCTCGTCGTGGTGAAAACCTCTCAGCAGGGGTCATATCTTAAAGTCATTTCCCTAGAACCCTGTAGACAAATACAGCGTCTGCCAGTAGAAAACAGCGTAAAATTTCAACAAAACAAGACTTCCCTTATCCGTTGAAGTTCCTGAGGAAGCACGTCCCCCCCTTTCCTCCTGCTTTCACCGAGCTGCAGCCTTTTCTTTCTTTTATCTCCATCTAGTGGCCCCCGTGCTCCAGGACCCGAGTCATAGAATCATAGAATTGCCCAGGCTGGAAGGCACCTCCAAAGGCCATCTAGTCCGACCCCCCCGCAGTCAGCAGGGACACCCCCAACTAGACCAGGTTGCCCAGGGCCTCGTCGAGCCTCTCCTTGAATATCTCCAGGGATGGGGCCTCAACCACCTCCCTGGGCAACCTGTTCCAGTGCTCCACCACCCTCACAGTGAAGAACCCTCTCCTCATCTCCAGTCTAAATCTGTTCCCCTCCAGCTTGAAGCCATTTCCCCTCGTCCTGTCACTGCAGGCCTTTCTAAACAGGCTCTCCCCAGCCTTCCTGTAGGCTCCCTTCAGGTACTGGAAGGCTGCTATTAGGTCTCCCCGGAGCCTCCTCTTCTCCAGGCTGAACAACCCCAGCTCCCTCAGCCTGTCCTCGTAGCAATACTCCAGGTGAGGTCTCACCAGAGCAGAGCAAAGTGGCAGAATCACCTCTCTGGACCTGCTGGCAACGCAGCTTTTGATGCAGCCCAGGATGTGATTGGCCTTCTGGGCTGCAAGTGCCCACTGTCTGCTCATGTCCAGCTTCTCATCCACCAGCACCCCCAAGTCCCTTTCCTCAGGGCTGCAAGTTTGGTCAAGTTTGGTCTCCACGTATGGGGTGCCCACACCAGTTAAGTGTGCCCACAACCCCCTGTCAGATTGCAGGGACTGGGATGTGGTGGAGAGAAATGACTGGTTTCTGGGCCACGGTGGCTTTGTAAGTCCCCTGGGAAACGACGAGGCGAGCCTGTCCTTGTCCTGCAGGGTGGCAATGGGCTTCACAGGTGCAGAGCACCACGGTGTTGGCCAGCTGTGTGACAGGGCACTCCGTTTCTCAGGGCTACGGCAGCTTACCAGAGCGTTCCAGGAATGCAATGTTAAGATTTTTGACCCCAAATACTATCATAAACACTTGAGATGTTTTTAAGCCTGGAAATATTTTCCTATCAATCAGGAGGCTTGAGAAACAGAATCTCCTTTTCCCTTTTTTAACGGAAACTGAAAGCTGTAGACTGCACAGTTATAAACGAATGTGGAAAACGTAGTATGGGTGACTCCAGGGTCTGCTTCAGTTTAAGGCAGCTGCAAGCAGAACATCTGAGAGATATGAGTGCCTGAAAATCCCTCATAGAATCACTTGGGGTCGGAAGGGACCTCTGGAGATCATCTCCTTCCAACCCCCTGCCAAATCAGGTCCATTCAGAGCAGGTTGCACAGGAAATTGTCCAGGCAGGTTTTGAATGTCTCCAGAGAAGGAGACTCCACCACCTCCCTCGACAGCTGATTCCAGTGCTCTGCTACCCTCAGAGTAAAAAAGTTCTTCCTCATGTTTAGGTGAAAGCTCTTATGTTCAAGTTCATGCTCATTTCCTCTTGTCCTGATAGCATCCTGACATAGAATCATACAATAGTTAGAGTTGGAAGGGAACTTTAAGATCATCTAGTTCCAGCCCCCCATCATGCCTTCCATTAGACCAGGTTGCTCAGAGCACCGTCCAACCTGGCCTTGAACACTTCCAGCAGGAGTAACTTGCAGTAGAGAGGTTGCCTCACCAGAAGGTTCTGCATATGGATGTGCCTGTGTCTGCCTTGATGCAGTCCACTCGCACAAGCAGATGCACTCTACCTTCTGGGTAAGTGTTTCAGTGCTCCTCCTCCTCCTGCCACCTCCTGTGGCTTTTCTTTTTCTGGAAACTGGTGGTGATTTGTTGTTCCAGCTGGGGGCGGGGGGTGAGGAAATCCTTTGTTAGGATCCTTAAATATGGTGAGTACCTAAAGCTCCTGATCAGCTGGGTGTCCTGGTTTGGGGTAAAGCAGAACCAATTTTCCATTCAGTAATTTTACCTTTTAGCTAGGCCTCTTCTAACTAACTGAACTCTGAAATTAACAGCATATTGTTCAGAAACTGTTTGCTCTCAGGGTGATAAGATCTGATTATACCAAGGGATGGTGTGCAGACAGGCCCTTGCTTATACTTATTGCTATAACAACCAAGGTCAGGCAAATTTGTTATTTGCCCCATTGGAGGTCGGAAGAAGAAAAGTGTAGAGGGGTCCCACCTGTGGGGAGGAGCGGACAGGAGAGGTGACCCAAAACTGACCAACAGGGTATTCCATCCCATCTGCATCATGCTCAGTATAAAAGCTGAGGGATCAAAGGGTCAACTCTCTTCCTTCAATGGCCAACATCCAAGGAGGACCCTGTCTGTTCATCTGCCTTTGATCCTGATCCAAGAATTCCTGACTCCAGATCGGGAATCCAGCTCCTGTCCATCACCGAGTCCAGCCTGGGACTTTCCCTGTGCCTGCTGGTGAGGTGATCATCATCCTGGGAGCTGGATACAGTTCTGTATATACTGTATAATGCTTTCCTTTTAAAAAAATATTATTTTGTTATTATTATTATTATCATTTATTATGGCATTATTTATTAATATTTTTATTGAAGTAGTTTAATTCTTTTTCTAAACTCATAAATCTCTTTATCTCTTCCTCTTCTCTCTTTGGAGAGGGGGGAGGGAGGGAGGGGTCATCTGTCATTCTGATTGGCCAATCTAGCCAAAATCATGACACTGGCTCAGGTCTTGACTTGAGCTAAGTCATGAACGCTCAGATATTTTTACCAGGGATATCGCAAGCAGGTATGCATCCATATAGTTACATACTCCAGAAAGCATTTTTAGATTGACACTGAGGTTAGCAGCAGAGCAGAAAAAAGCAGAATGCCTATGAATATATATTTATACAGAGGACCCCCTATTTTCTAGGTTTTTGTATTGCATTGACTGTGTAAAGGGTTGAATAGCCATTAGCAAGGTGTTTGGAGATTACTTTTCCTTCCTATAGTGTCTGGCAGGAGGTGAGGATGTGGCAGGGCATTATATGCTCTGGTTATTTTCTCCTGCTGAATCTTTAAGGTCATTGCTAAGTCTTGGCAGTATCCTTTGAGGCTCAGTTTTCTCCACCAATCTTGCCTGCTTTAGTGTTGTTGCTACTATTTCATATAGATGATTCTAAGATTAATCTTGTTGAAAATGTTACCTGAACTGCCTCTCTTGGCAGACTTTAATCATCAACACAGTTTCATGAGGACTTAAAATCTTAAATATGGAATTCTATACTGTATATGACTAATCCAAAACATCAGAAAGAGTATTAGGCAGGTTGAAAAATAAACCTCTGGGCCCTTACGTCAAGCAGCTAGATATACAGAAGCTTGATTTATATGTTAAATGTGAAATAACACATGAAAAGCTGACAGTTCTGCCTTATCCTGGCACAGGGAAATAAACATAAATTGTAGAAGACCCTTGCTGTATGAGACTGATATAGTATATTTTTTTTTTTTAGAGGGACTGAGTGTGGGAGGAAAGGCCACATCTCAGTCATGACCTGGAAAAAAAATAATGTTTTAGGGAACACAAAATGCAAGAGGTTTTTTCTTCAGTCAACCACTTTCCTGCTCTTGTTGCTTGACAACAGGACTTTTGAGTCATTGATGTTGCTTCCCTGTCAAATTGCAGATCGTTGCTATTTGATTTGATTGCTATTTGCTATCTTGCAGACCTGGTCAAGGCTGCACCTTGAGCAGGATTTTGCACATTTGACTTCTCCCTTATGCTGCCCTGAGGTTGAGGGCATCTGTTGAATCACTTTCTGGCACCCTGGAGGGAGGCGGTGGATGCAGGGCTGTTGACCTGCCAAGTGGGTCCACCCGTTGTGGTACTACTTTGGCAGAGGTGGGAGACAAGAGGTCTGAAACCATCTACCCAACCTGAGTCCCCAGTGTTTAACAAAATGGTTCAAGTCACCAGTTGTAATTGTCTGATGGCAGGGCAGCCTTCAGTGCTGTTTTGTACATTAAAAGATGCAAGGGTGATTTTGGCCAATTTCTATCTGCTACTCTAAGTTTTAAATTGAATGAAAGTGCCTCTGCTCTTTTCTTAAGATTTTTTTCTTTTTCCTCCCCATTGAGCTTTGCTATACTGTCTCTCTGCTCTCTTATTGGTGACAATGCTGAGTGATAAAATGCTTCTTGCCTTTGAAGTCAGGTCTAATAACGCTAATTTTCAAGCCAGTTTGAACTCTTTCGTGGAAGATAGGAAAATGATAGGGCAATCATTAGTTTCTTTTTTTCCCCTAATCTGGTGTAACATGTCTTATTACGGCCTTTGATAACTGTAACCACAGCAACAAATAGTGACGGATATATTGCATTAGGGTCTCTCATCTCAGTAATCATATTCTGCTTCCAGATGCCTTACAGGTCACAAAGTAAGTTAACATTCAACGGCAATACAGCAAGATGCTGCAGAAAATTCCCCTCTCCCTTTCAGAGAGATGATCCAGGTTGTTAGGGACCCCTGAGCTGTAGCTGACTTTTCCAAAGTCCAACAGATTTGACAGTTACTGAGCAGGCTGCTGTGCAGAAGTTAATGAAGTTGTCTGCCTGGATTAGTTGGAGAGGTTCTGCAAGAATCAGCAGGTGGAATTAAATTCAATATATACCAGCAGAAGAATGGGAAAGTGGCTTAAGGGGAGTGTATTGGAGCTTTGGTAATAGGTCACTCCCTGTTGTGGGGTGGAGTTTTTCTGAAGCCAAAAGCCTTTTAAAGTCAAAAAGGTCTACATTAGTTATATTTGTTTGCTTCTGTTCTGCATTCCAAACTCTGGAATAGGAGCTAAATGGCACGGACTGGCATGTGGTGCTTTTGGAGAGTATTTATGGTCCAGGCACAGATGTGAGTGTTACACTAGCGTACCCTGTAATCAGAGGGAGGTGAGCTGTTCCAAGACGTCTCTGGTGAGTGTAAAAGCAGTTGTGATCACAGGAGAAGTTAACACATCTGGGTCCCCTCCCCAACATCTTGTAGGAAAGACTGAAAACAGCAGCAGACGTGATGTACTGGATGCAATGGAGAACTGCTGTACCTTATATGAAACACATATGTCATTGACCTCTATTTGAAGGGTTGTTAAATTACTTTTTGCCCCTCTGAAATGAGGAAGGTAAATACGTCCTGTTAAATTTCACATCTGCTGTTCACATATAGAGGTTTAGAAAAGTGAATTTTTGCCCAGCCACAGGCTGTCCTGAGACCAGTATAAGAACAAGCAGGATAAATTGCTTCTGAGAAGTGTATGTTACTTTCTAAAGAAGTTAAAAAGATGTGTCAACTTTGACACGTCTAAAATCAGAAGAGATCTCAGTCCTATGGGAAGGTGTTGTAAAGCATTTAAGAGGATGAAACAGAAGAGTGGTTAAACTGATAGGCTGAGTTTCCTCCTGAAATTGCATGTATGCCTGTTGTCCAATCTCTTGGGCACTTCAGAAAACAATACCCTTCTCAAAAGGTACTGAACAAAATACAGTTCTAGATGGTGATTTTCTTTTGCTTTATTTAACAAATTTTCCTGTCTACTACCCCCTTGTTACTAAAATGAATTTTTCTGAACAGTTCACAAATATGTCAATTCTAGAGTTGGGGAAATATATAAAAAGTAAACGTTCTCATAGATGTATTAGAAGAACCCAAAATCATTGCATTTGAATATGAAAACTGCATCTTGGACACAGCATCTGAGTACACAACACCACGGATATGACCAACGAGAAATAACCATGAGATTGGTTATTTATTTGAGAATTCATGTTTTGATGTTTGTTAATACTAGCTTGATACCCTTAGGGGGATGCAGGGGGAGATAAATTTAATAGTTTTGAAAGTAATTTGTGTGTGTTTCTGAAGTACTGATTCATCATGGCTCAAAATACTTGACTTTAAACTGCATGACATTGAAGTCACGCAGCAATAAAACCGGATGAACTAGATTATTTCTGAGGTTTGTATTGATGCTTATAACCACAGCTCAGGTCTCTCTGGCTTCCGTCTGGTGTCTTTGCAAAAGAGGCAGAGCCTACACTGCTGCCATCTCTAAGTGATCCCCCTTTAGGAGTCTGTTGCCTGGCTATGGTATTTTTCTCATACTTGGTTAAACTTCACTTCTTGCTGACAAGCCTCATCTGATCTGTGAAATGTCCTGATCCCAACAAGAGCGGTGTCGTGGGCACAGGCTGGTCAGGACATGGAGGCCAATTACAGGCCAGCTGAGGAACCCATCTGAAATGTGGTTTTGCAGGTCCCTAGGTCAGCCTGGCTATGGCCAGCAGCTGCTGACTTGACAGAGAACTGTCTCTTGGCATGGATGTTTGTGTTTCCATATGGCTGCAGGCTGGTGGGTCTCTTCTGTGCCTATTGGGTCTGAAGACTCTGCTAGAGCCTGTTACCCCCGATGCAGAGTTAGCAACGAGGAAGGATCTCAGCTGCAGTGCTCCTAGGTGATACATGTATCGTGCCATTTTCATTCCTTGCCATTTTTTTTCTGAAGTCCCGTTCTCATTTTCTAGTAGTCATATTGATAGGAAGCTGCCTTGAACCAGTACGAAGTGAGTACAAGCTCTAAGTATGGAAAACTTATGTGTCTTATTGACCTGACTATGTCCACTGCAAGGGTTATGCCCCGCATTTCTGCTGATGGGAAAGCTGGCACTCTACTGGTTTCCTTTAACTACTGGAAAGTGGTATGTGAAACATCTAGTTCACAATATCCAATGCCATTAGACTCTGTATATAGGCAAGTTGTAATCTTGGAAACAAACTTCTGTTCGTTCTCTCTCAATTACCTACATATTTCTTCAAAACCGCTTTTTTCTGTATGTTCCCATTTTCTCTCACAAGTGTGCCTTTGACTTGGATTCTAAGCTGACACAAGTCTTTACAGCTGCATTTATTTTAAGCAAAGAATTGATTTACCGAAGCTGAGTTGGACCTTTAAAGTAGGAACACAGGAGTGGAGATTTCGAGCATCTAACCATGGGCGGAGATAGATGGCTGTTGTGACTTGGATCGAGGGGGAAGAAAGGACTGAACGGATTGGAGAGCTCTCTGTGTGGATTTATTGTAAATTTGAAGTGGAAGGTGGAAAAGGCAGTATGTATTTATGCCCTACTAAGACTTTTCTCATGGTGCTTAAGTCTGGGCTTCTGCAGATGCTTCTTTGGGCCCAAATCATGTTAGAGAATTTATGGTATAACGGAGTCAGAGGTGAGTTTTTGTGGATGGATGTGTCAGAAAGGGGAAGTAGGAATTCTGCTGTAACGGATCTATTTCCAGGAGAAGATGAGGTGTTACTAATCTGCAGTGGTTTGTCTCTGCAGAAGCTTCTCAAGTGCACGTGTGAAAGAGAATGATGGGGTGCTCTTATGCACTGGAGGTAGAGACAGAGGAAGTGCTACCTGGCTAGCAATATAGAATATAGATTTTTTTTTGGAGCTCTACGTCTCTAAGCAGGTTTTGTTCACGTTAGAAAATGAATAAAAGCCCAGCCTTGCTCTTCTGCCCCAGATAAACCAGTCTTCCGTGGCAGGGCAGCATGGTGTGAGGAGCAAAAGAGAAGATGGTACTTTCTTGGTAACTTGTGGAAATTACCTGCAGCTTCCTTAATAGATATAATTTTCCCTGGGGATGTAATTTGGGAATTACTGTAGTTGACTCAGGTCAGTACTTTGAGTTTGTGAGTGACTGGAAGCTTGTGGTTCTGAGAAGGGGACAAAATCCTTCTGAGAACAGTTATCAAGCAATTGCACAGATGCGAAGCATTTTTCTTAACTAGACTTCTTAGTGATGGCTGTATGATTTGCAGTAGATGCTTTCGATCTCTGCTATTAAGAATATATAGCAAGTGGTTGGGGATATTTCTTCTCTTCCTGAAACTAATTGTGTTAGAATTCATATTTCTACCATGCTCTATTAGGTGTAGAAGTTACTAAATATGGTAAATGTTAATTTTTCTTGTGAAAGCTCTCAGGAAGAAGATATTCCAAACATGCTTTTTCTTGTACAGAAAAGACTTCTAATCTCTTCAAATACGAGATTGTTCTCTTTACTGATGTAGTTTGGTTTGTTATGTTATAAACACAGAAGAATTGAAACAGATCTCATGTCTAACTGCAGTGATGCTACAGTTGCTGCTCCTGTTCTCGTTCGTGGCTTACGCTGTACAGGGGGGTTGATTTCACTGGTTTGATGTGTCTGTGCTCTTGGCTGGTCCATGTTGCCCAGTGTAGGTGTGATATCTGCTTGAACTGGAAGAAAACGTCGCACCTGGACTGTGGTGGTGGTGAAGGAAATAAGGTGGCAACTCTGAAGTGCCTATGCTACTTCAAATGTTTAAAAAAAAAAAAAAAGAAAAAGAAAAAAGAATAAAAAAAGGAGGCAAAAGACAGAATGTGAATCTATTAGCAGCCATGTGTGTTTTTGGGGGGCCTTCTACAGCTAATTTAAACACTTGGCTGTTCCATGGTAGTGCTTTTCCTGTTGCATACTGCTAACGATCGAGAGGGTTTGATTTAATAAAATATTCATTATACATTTATCCATTAGCACTGACAGAACTAGTTCTGCAGAATGCACATGAGCCAACTCCCCCTTTCCTTCCCCCGCAAGAAATGCCCATGTGAGGAGATCCCAGCCGCTGCTGGGAAGGGGTCTGTGCCCCCCGTGTGCAGGGGGACCCCGCGGTGGCAGGGCTGGAGCTCATCCTGGCTCCCTGGTGCCTCGTCTCCCTTGGTGGCCCATACCCCCACCCGCTGGGATGGCCACAGGCACTCCTGGTGGCATTATGGGCCTTTGGGCAGGAGGTGGCCCATGGGTAGTTTGGGATCTATAAAATCAGGCTGCTTTTCTTCTGTTTGCTTGCTACTAGATGGATTCTTTTTTTTGTTTTGTTTGGGTCATGCAAGCGAAATGCCTGTTGGTAGACAACTAGACTTGGCAAAGTGGACATGAGCAGGCAGTGTGCAGCTGCAGCCCAGAAGGCCAATCGCATCCTGGGCTGCATCCAAAGATGCGTTGCCAGCAGGTCCAGAGAGGGGATTCTGCCACTTTACTCTGCTCTGGTGAGACCTCACCTGGAGTATTGTGTGCAGGTCTGGAGCCCTCAATATAAGAAGGACATGGACCTGATGGAGAGGGTCCAGAGGTGGGGCACGAAAATGATCAGGGGGTTGGAGCACCTCTGCTACGAGGACAGGCTGAGGGAGCTGGGGTTGTTCAGCCTGGAGAAGAGGAGGCTCCGGGGAGACCTAATAGCGGCCTTCCAGTACCTGAAGGGGGCCTACAGGAAGGCTGGGGAGAGCCTGATTAGAAAGGCCTGTAGTGACAGGACGAGGGGCAATGGCTTCAAGCTGGAGGGGAACAGATTTAGACTGGAGATGAGGAGAGGGTTCTTTACTGTGAGGGTGGTGGAGCACTGGAACAGGTTGCCCAGGGCGGTGGTTGAGGCCCCATCCCTGGAGATATTCAAGGAGAGGCTCGACGAGGCCCTGGGCAACCTGGTCTAGTTGGGGGTGTCCCTGCTGACTGCGGCGGGGGTGGACTAGATGGCCTTTGGAGGTCCCTTCCGGCCTGGGCAACTCTATGATTCTATGATTCTATGAAAGCCGTAACTGGGGTCAAACCGGATTCTATGATTCTATGATTCTATGAAAGTCGTAACTGGGGTCAAACCATTTGATTTGGCTTGGTTCCTGAATTCAACATTGAACTGAACCAGCAGTGACACGTGGATCTGAGCAGGCATTCCTGAACTTGATTAGCAGATGCAGGCGGCTATTCATGCTGTACTGTGTGCGTGTCCTACGTCTGCTAAGGACAATAATTCAAAATTGTTACTGAACAGTCTAATTTGTAGAAAATAATCCTGAGTTACAAAAACAAACAGGAGAGACTTTACCTTTGGAAGGATTAATAATTTTAAATCAGTGGCTGGATTTTGTGCAGTGAATTGTCTTTGAAGCAAATAAGCTAATATGTAAAAGACCACTACTCTTCTAGAGTAAGCTTATCCATTACTGAGAATTGTTTTGCATAATTATACAAGTATAATTATATCTGTTATTTCCTGGAGTAAACAAGTTCTCAGTATGATTTAAAAAAAAAGAGAATTAAAACGGAATGTTAATGTTTATATCACTGCAGTCTAGTAATGGATAATATCCAGGGTATTCCTTTGCTCTGTGAAATGAGTTAATGCTTAGATTCAGCGTTCGTTAAAGCAAGCTCCTAGTTCTTTGTTAGACCCTCTGCTTTTCTGGAATGTTTCAATTTCTAGGAGGGTCTCTTGATGTGGGAACAACAAGCTTCATCTGAGGTGGACCTGAGAATGGCAGCCTCTTTCAGACTTACTGTGTACAAACAGTTCATAGCAAATAAGTATCATAGAAATTCAGACTGAAAATGTGCATTGTTTTCCATTCTAATGAAATTTTGTCATGTTTGAGATTTTTTGTGGTGTTTTTCTTCTTCTCTGTTAGATCCCGCAGTACATCTCAGTAGCTGAAATGTTTCTGTGGCATCACTTCAGAGTGATTTCATTGTGTATTTCTTTCCATTTCAGAAAAGTCTGCACAGAAATAAGTTATACTGCAATAATATCCCATGCAGCTTTATATATTCACTCAGCTTCATGAATGCAACACTTAAAATTGATATTGTTGGTGTGTTGCTTATTAGTAACTTATTAGCCCAGTAACTTTGGGTGTAGCGGAACAAATACTCTCTATTAAATAATTCTCTACTGCTGTTTTACTTCTAAGGCAACAGTTCATCCTGCAAAGATCACCTATCCAGAACTACCAGCTGGAGACTCTTGCATTTTGAATATACTTGATATTATTATTATTGATATCACAGATGATAATATCAATGAAATGATATGTATTTGAATATACTCGATATTATCATCTGTGATATGAAATGACCGTTCTTAGAGTGAAGGATTAACTTTCAACCATGAGCATCCTCTGGTGAATGCAGTTATTTGGCTCCTTATTCAATACGAACTGAACATTTTGGGCGAGACCTGACAGAAGTCTCCGCTCACCTTGCTGAGCAACTCGGAAATGTCAACCAGAGCGAGTGGTCCCTTTGGAAGGGGCAGCCTCCCCCCTTTGCAGCACGGGCAGCACAGCATCCCTCACCACACCACGCAGCCGCTCCCCGGCATTGGGTTTTGCTCTCTCTTTTGCCCCCAAAACCTCAGAAACATCCAGAATCCAAACATTCTGGTGCAGCTGCCGAGGGAGCAGGAAGACTTCTGTGGTCCTCAGCACGGATATGCTGTAGTCTAAGGACCTGGCCTTTCAAGAGAGACTCTATTTGTCGGCAGACGGTGGTTTCATGCTATAATCAAAGGTCACAAAATCACAGAATCTTCATGGTTGGAAGGGACCTTTGAGATCATTAAGTCCAACCACAAAAAAAAACCCAAACAAAACCCCCAAAAAACCCCAAACACAAAACAAACCACAAACAGACACAACCCAACAATCCCAGGCACTAGAGCATGCCCTGAGGTGTCACATCTACACGTTCCTTACATACCTCCAGGGATGGTGACTCCACCACCTCCCTGGGCAGGCTGTTCCAGTGCCTGACCACCCTCTCAGGAAAGTCATTCTTCCCAATATCTCATCTAAACCTCCCCTGCCCCAACTTCAGACCATTTCCTCTGCTCCTGGCATTATTCCCTTGGGAGAAGAGGCCAACCCCCACCTCTCTACACCCTCCTTTCAGGGAGCTGTAGAGGGCAATGAGGTCTGCCCTCAGCCTCCTCTTCTCCAAACTAAACATGCCCGGTTCCCTCAGCCTCTCCTCGTAGGACTTGTTCTCCAGACCCCTCCCCAGGTGGTGACGGATCCATCATAACGTTGATGATGCACACGCTGATGTCGGTGGAGCAGCTCTCTCGGCTCCCAGCTAAACGAGGCCTGCGCTGGGGCCATGTCACCACATTTGCACTTTAACTGTTACTTCTGTCAAGTTAACATGATCACAGAGGTGAATTTTTCTTGGCTTCAGTTACCTTGTAGCTTCATCCTTCATTGCACTAACGAATTCTGTATCCCTGAGTATCAAAACCTTTAGATGTTTTTTGAACAAACTACCTTGGTTAGAAAATGCCTATGTACCTTCCCTCAGATTATTTAATAAGAAACTGCTGGCGTGTACATAATGGCATTTATTGACACCATCATCCAAAAAATTTTAGATTGCTCTTCACTTACTCAAATCTCTGCCTTTGTGGTTCACAAAACCAGTACAGGTAGCTGCATTTTTTTTTATATACTTGGCTCAGGCTGAGTTATTGCATAGCATCATAGGAGCCAGCGTAGTTTCTTGTTTGCTTGCTTTTTTACACGTGATCTTAGTTCCATATGCATACAGGGAAATCGGTTCATATCTGGAGAAGAGTCAGTCATCTGGAGACACGATTCTTTTGGAAATAACAAATTTTATTGTCTGGCAAATATCCAGTGGCTCACAGTCATCTTCATAACAGCAAAAAGCTCAGTGTTTGTCTCCTGTAGAAGAGGATGATCTTTAAATCTTGGGCACAAACCCCACATAGATAAATAGTGATCTGTTCTTTGAGAAATATTCTTGAAAATTATACTAGGTAGTAATTTTGAATGAAATCTTCTTGCTGCAATGAGGGATTATTTATAGAATAATTGATGCTACCAGTTCTACAGCAGAAAGTGCTAGGTGCGTTCAAGAGCTGTATTTGTAAAAACCTGAAAGTTGTCTTGAGCGGTCAAATTAGAAAAAGTGTAAGTGACTTAAAATTACAGTGGCTGGGTCCATGCTTGGTTGATAGCAGATCTAATACTTAAATGGGACACTGTTGTGACATCATTAGATTTAATGTACTGGGGGGAGAATGGAAAAGGAGCATCCATGTTCCACCTGGAAGAAGCAGGGGGGGAAGTGAGGAGGAGGTAGAGATTCTTCCTGGGACAGTGCAAGGTGGACTGAGCTGGTGGTTTCTCACAGGCAGTCTGCAAGCAGGATGATGAAAAGGAAGCTCAGAGATGAGTGGTCCTAGTACACCTCTTTCTTTCTTATCCACTCAAAAAGGATTGTCTCATACCACATGCAATGTAAACTGGTATCGTTTGCAGACTGTTGGAAGTTGTCCCTAAACCTACCAAAGTCAGTGGGATCGTGGATTGCAGGGAACACTACAGTTTAATGCTTAAATAAATTACAAGAAAGTCAATAATGGCTGGAAATATTCTTCAGAGGATGTCCTGGTCATGTTTCATCAGGCAGCGACAAGCAGAAAGGAGGATCCGGTAAACTATAGACCTGTCAGTCTGCCCTCGTACCGGGGAAGGTCATGGAGCAGATCATCTTAAGTACCATCACAAGCCATATAACGGACAATTGGGGGACCAGGCCTAGTCAGCATGGATTTATGAAAGGGAGGTCCTGCCTGACGAACCTGATCTCCTTCTGTGACCTACAACAGGGAAGGTTTAGACTGGAAATGAGGAAACAGTTCTTCACAGAAAGAGTGGTCAGACACTGGAATAGGCTGCCCAGGGAGGGGGTTGAGTCACCATCCCTGGATGGGTTTAAGAGTCCTTTAGATATGGTGTTGGGGGATATGGTGTAGGGGAGAACTTTGTAGAGTAGGGTTGATGGTTGGACTCGATGATCCCAAGGGTCTTTTCCAACCTGAATGATTCTACGATTCTATGATTCTATGATATTCAAATGTTAACATATCTACCGGAGCAGTGTGTGTGTATATGTGCCTGAGTTTTAGATTCCCGAATGTTGCTTTATGCTTTACAGTGTTATGGTCCTTGATGTGTTGGAAGAAACATACTTCTGCCACAGGCTTTAGAGACCAAATCTTCTCCAAGTGATCTGTAACTAAAGACTGGGCAATGTTTCAGTAATATAAAGTATTTTAACCTACCTGACCGCTATAAAAAGCTCATTTAACCATGGGAATAGCTGTAGTATGGAGCTCCTTGCTACAGTACACCACAACGCTTATGTATGTGTATGGATGATGGGATCTTCTGTAGTTACAGAAGGAAATAACTATCCATGATGAACATAATCCCCTGATCTGGACAAACAAGTAAACAAAAATTCTGTGGGCCATCAAGATGTGCATGGGGGAATCAAGAGGTGTCAAGGACAAAAATCATCTGGTCTGCTGTTAATAAGGGTGCTTGTCGCCTTCTCTGCTGTGATAAATGCAAGATAACTCCATAAGTAAAGTGAGCATATATTCTTATCAAGTACTATCTGAAGTGGGATATCTCAGTACCCTTCAGTAACTTCTTTAAACGTTTGTGCCATTGACTGAGACAATCAGCAGCAGGGTAATGGAAGAGCTTAGGAAGACATCTTCCATAGGCTTGTTTGCTTTGCTTGGAATTAATTTTTTGTCCGTTTCCTTGAAAACCTTCCTTTGATACATCCCTAACTGCTTAAAACAGGAGACTATTAGTAGGCTTTGAGGAACTATTAAGCAATGAATACGAGCTAATCATTTTATAATGTGCAGCCAGTAATTGTTCCAAGTGAAAGAAATCTATGTGACTCACCAGAAATCACTGCTTTGCTTCAAGTGTGAGGTTGCAGGTCCTTACTGGTGGCACGTTGTGTGCACTGCGTACGTTAAAAGCCACTGCTGACTGTTCTATCTTGTTACAGGAGCATAATGGCATTGTGTCTGCTGCAGCAGGATGCCTTCCTCTTTCCCACTCTGTAGACTCACATGCTGCCTCTTGCTGGTAGTAGAAGCATCAACGGAAGAGAGAAACCTTGCACAGAAGTAACCTATTCTCAGGAATTGTTCCATTGTGGTCAGTGGGGCGGCAGCCCTAGAAGAATATTGGGGTTTATGTTGAAGAGTACAGGGGTGGTAGGTTCTCACACTTCATTTGGCTTTGTTTGGGATGACAAACTTCTTCTGGTACGTGGTGTGTGCCAGAGTTACCAGGAGGTGGTTCTCATTATCTTCAGTTGCACTCTTTACCACAGGAAGCATGAGAACACTGATCAAAAGCCTCTGAACACAGAAATGATTAGGAATGCACCCTCTGTGTGTGTATATGTATATAATCTAGTTTGTGCATTGAGATACGCTCTTGGGTGAGTGTATCTCTCGCTGATGAAATGATGTATCCATGAACTTTGTTTCTTTAAGCTTGTGTCTGTTGTTCCCACATAAAATTCAGTGTTCTTGTAAAACTCTTCTGTTCTTAATGCTTTATTTTTTCTCTTCTGACTTGCATTGCGATGTTCAGGAACAAACTAAGCAAACTTCTGCATGAAATTTACACTTCTGAATTTCAAAAGGGAGACCACATCTAATTTGTTTTAATCACAAAAAACAGTGTTTTTAACAGTTTCTCTAAATATACAATGGATGGTAGCGCAGCAGAAAAAATGGAATAATATTATAGTACTGGTTACTCTATAAGTAGCTACGTTTTTTTTTGCTAACTTTTGCCCTGCTATAGTAGTTTGCTTCTAGAGGTGCTGGGGAGAAAAAAAGTAATGTGAATGGGAAAACAGGAAGATGAGTGTAGACAGTGAAAATTTAGATACAGGTTAAAAAAGTGTTTATCCAAGTGCTTTGTATCAAAAACTGTTTAGAAACTTGCTTTATTTTTAAACATCTCCCTGTAGCCCTACAAATATAAAGATATCTCAAGAGAAAAGGTACAATGAGTAAGTGTTTTCTTCTACTGCTGTGTGAAAGAATAACCCATGACTAACTTTTCTCCAGGAATACAAGTAAAATCTGAGTAAATCAGGACTTCAAAATTGTTTGTAGCAACACAGCAGAGCTGTGAGATGACAGTCCCACCCCACGCTTTTAGCACCTCACCCGCTCACAGCCTGCAGTCAGGCAGAGCCAGAGATGGCCAAAAACTCAAGATGGTCCATATAGTGAGACAACTGGGGCACAGATGGAATGAGGTTTTCTTTCCCATGTGCGTTACCTATTTTGACAAACATAAGCAGCTCCCTCCTCCTTAATACTTTCTTTTAACACTGTCTGCTAACTAGACACGTGGCCGTGTCAAGAGAGCTACAACTGTGCTTTTTGGAGCAGGCAGGAAGCTACGTTCTCGGAATGGAAGATGCTGTCATTTTTGTGAAACCTTGTTGAGTGAAACATTATGACATGCCTCAAGTGTAAAAGTTATTGAAATTATTCTATCAGTTCCATCACAGGATTTTCTCAAGCCTGGGCTGAGAACCCCTCAAGCTGGGCTACAGTCTGCTGCTTTCCCTTCTTGCTCTTCACAGGGCAACACTGACCACATACTGGGCTACGTTATCAAGTGTGTAGCCAGCAGGCTTGAAGGAAGTGTTTTACACACCTCTCTGCAGCACTTGTGGGGCCATATTTGTTGCAATGCATCCAGTTCTGGGCTCCTCAGTACCAGAAAACTATTGACAAACTGGAGTGAGTCCAGCCATTGCAATGACAGGGGCAGGGGAGCACAGGACATAAGAAGAGACTCTGAGAGCTGGGTTTACACAGTCTGAAGAGCAGAAAGCGCAACTGGGATCTGACTGTTGCTTTCAACTACATAATGAGAGATTACAGAGAAGACAGAGCCCGGCTCTCCTTAGAGCCACACGGCAATAGGGTGGGAGGCAATGAGCAGAAGCTGCAATGTGGGAAATCCCAAATAGGTTGTAAAAAACTCTTTCACTATAAGGGAGGTCAAACACTAGATCCGGGGCCTAGAGAAGTGTGATATCTCCATCCCTGTAAATACTCAAAACTCATCTGGGCAAGTTCATGACCAACTTTATCTAAATAGGAAGTTGGATCTAAAATCAAAATTGATTCAACTTTGAGCAAGCTGAAAGGGGATATTGAAACTGCTTAATCAAATGACCTCTAAAAGCCCTTTCCAACCTCAATTAATGTCATTGCCTGCTGTCATTATCGAAAAATAACAAGCCCACAGTCTTTCATCTTGACTCATTTCTGGAATCTAAGAGAATCTAAGAGCGCCCAGTTTGACGCTTCTGTTGTTGGTTGTAGGCAATGCTGTGGCAAATCCAGCTGTGATCATAACAGGGCTGTAGTAGCACCACCGTGTCTGGAAGGAGTAAAAGCAGCATCTTTGTTGCTTCAGTCTCTTAGATCCTGCTCTGTTGAAGTCCCAATACTATGACACCCTAGCATTCTGGAGTGAAAGTGAATGTACATCGATGTGAAGTCATGTGGGTTTTTTTTTCTGTGACAAAGCCACTGTGAGGAAACTCCAGGTCGTAGCACTCAAAGTAACTGTGTTGTCTTGAAGAATAAGAATTTTTCTTTGTCCCTTATCTCATTTTCCTGATCAGCCAGTTGAATTGTGGTGGTATCTGGTCACCATTGCCGTTGACAATTAGGGAAACAGTAAGCACTGAAGCTGAGTCCTTTAGCCTCAGGTTTTGTGGAGGGGGAAAGGAAGAGGCTCTGAACAGGGATTAAAATAGCACAGAATAGTCTTTGCTTGCAGGAATTGGATGCCTCGCTTACTATAAGCTGCAGCTCAGCAAGCACCACTGCAGAGTATGAGGTGGTTACCCCTGTGTAGAACACTTTTCTTTTGGTCACTCTGAATGTATAAACAAAGAATATAAAACCCTTCTTAAAACTTTGGTTTGGAGTGCTACAGGGAAATATCTGATATGTAATAACCAAATTACATCAGTATCCCTGGGGACCATTTGCATTAATGAACCATCTGCTACTCTTTCCTCTGTGAAACATCTTGGACAGCATCACGGTCTTTCTGTTGTGCAGTCATAGTAGGATATTCAGGTGTCTGCGTAACAGGAGCATGTTTGACATGTTTTTGTTGTTACTCCTCCCTCCCTAGTGACTGCCTGTCCTCTCGGTCATTATAAATGTGACCAGAGATAGAAATAACCAAGAGGTCTCAGGTCTCCTTGGCAATGTAGTAATTGACACAGCCTATACAATGATGTGATTCATTCACAGAGGAGGCAAGTGTGGAGCTGTGAATGCTTTGCTTATGTGGCATCGCAGCATCCAGTCACGTATGGCAGGTTGCTGCTGCTTGTATTGTCTTAGGCATCTCATTTTCTTACTTAAAAAAAAAAATTTTAAAAAAATCCATCTTTCCTGATTCTTACAAGGTCCGAGGCACTTGATCATCTTCTCATATCAAGAGAGAGGTATCTACACCAGTTATGCTTAAAGAGGATTTTTCTAATGGATTTGTCTCTCTGCTGTTGTGCTATGCCGTCTTCAAACACTCTTTCCCTTTCAGAGTAGGGAAAACAGAAATGTTTAAAACAGCAGGGAAATGAATTCTGATGTCCATGTAGTTGCTTTGGATTCACACTGTACTCCCAAGGAGGGAATCAGCCCTAGTCTCACAGTGGTGCAGTCAGAGAGATTATTGGTTGTGTCGGCAAAAACTTCTGTCTTCAAACACACTGTGAGACTGGCAAACTGGTAACAGCCCTGCTGCTTGGTGGTGTGTCAGGTCTTGTGGGTTCTGTGGTCTTTAGTCTTGTAAAATAAAAGCCAAGTCAATTAGTAAATTCCTTCCTTGTCCCAGTGCATGAATCTTCACAGCACAGCTTTTGTTCAGAAGTAGCTCATCACAGGCCAGGTAATAACTGGCAAAGGTTCCTGATCACCTTGTCACTCGTGTCTCAGATGCATGTGATTTCAAGGGAAAGCTATCATATGAATGATTTAAATTACCATTTTGCTGTTTATCTTCCCCAATCCCAATTAATTCACTGTAGTTTGCCCCTCTTTTCGAAAATACTCAGTTGAACTCATACAGGAATTCTTTCCCCAAATACCAGCTGTTCCACTGTTTTTCTTCCTATAGGTGGTTATAAACAGGCAGGATTTCCTGCTGTATTAAATACCCATATTGTTGGCAAAAAGCAGAAATGTTGTCATTTGCTACTACCTGAATATATTAGTCATTAATGAAGAAATTCTGGTAAGTGTTTGCAGGACAGCTGGCCCTCTGAATAGTAAGACTTGCTAGCGCCTATCCCTTTCCTCCCTCTTGAGATTGTGCAAAATGAAGAAGTATTTAAAAGGTTAAAGAAGATTCCTCAGCACTGAGAAGCGATAAACTGACATTGAGGGCAACTAAGAACAGAAATGGGATAGAAACTGTAAAGGTTCTCTATGCAGCCTGGCCAATGTCTAATCTCTTCTTCCTCTGCTCCCTTCCCTTGTTAGCTGGTGGGGTTTTTTTTTAAATATTTGTGTACATGAAGCCTATTAGTAGACTCCTGATGTTCTGGAGAGATTTGTGCCTGCAGGACCTGGCTCCTATCTGAGCTGGGGAGCTGTGACAGTGCGGCTGGCAGCTGCTGAGAGGAGGGACACCTGGGCTGGCACCTAACCGTGGGAGAGGAAAATGTGTCAGAGGAAGTCAGGAGGGGCAAATCAAGGCCTTTTTCTGAGAAGCGAGTACAGCTAAACCTGTGCAATGTGGATGAGGGAGGCATTTAAAAAGGTGTTTAGAAACCTCACAAAAATATTCAGGCTTTCTTAGTTAACCCTGGGGAGGAGTGAGGGGTCAACAGAGCTGAGCGCTCAGACTCTTATGATTCCTCATCTGGCTACAGACACTGACTCTGAACATCCCCTCCACCCACATTTGTAAATTAATTAGTAATCCCAGTTTGATCTGTCTAAATTGATTTCTTTTAGTGGGCAGTGGTATTTTGGTGTGTTCCAATTGAGCAGCTGAAGAGATAATGGTAAAACTTGAAAGTGACCTTTTGCTAATGGTCCTCGAGAGTGTTGGAAAGGATTTGTTTGCTGAGACTGTGACTACTCCCTTGTGAGCAGCTCCAGCCTGTTGACTTTAATTGGCCTATAGATGTTATTCTCCTGGCTTTATTTAGTTGGGAGGGAAGATGGGTGGAGGGGAGGGGTGAAGTTCGACAGGCTACTTCATATTGTTATGTGTTCTTGTTTTTCCCATGTATCAGGGTTTTCTGTGCTCTGCAGCAAACACTGGAGTTATAAGTATAAGAAATGCAAGGATAGAGTAAGAGAACTGTGTTCGAAACTTGATTGGGTGGAGATTAAGAGGGAAAGGAAATATGGTTCTTGCTTTGTCTATAAGTACTTCTTTTAAACTTGCTTATCTTCCCTGCTGCGATCTTGGATCATATTCCAAATACCCACAGCATTCCTACCCCCAAGGAAAACATTGTTATCCCTGTTGTGCAGGTAAGGGCTATATGTAAGAGTAGACTCTACAGTCTGTACTACCCAGGCTTGAATTTTTGCTCTATTGAGAGTCCCAGAGCCCTTTCACTTGTGCCCATTCTATTTGGAATGCTCTCAAAAAGAACAGTAACACTTTCAGAAAGTCAATTACATATTTCAAAGCAGAGAAGAATTGCACCCAGAAAGGTTGTCTGGCTAATTCAGTGATAATTTTAAAGAATGGTGAAGAGGAGAGGCTGGGCAGTGGATATTCTTCATCTGGCCATGAGCATGCAGCGTGGCATGGGGTATGGGGACTTGCCATGCTGGTGTGACAAATGTGATGAAACTCTAATTCCTTCTTCAACAGGCTCTACTTTTAGCCTGTGTCTAGCTCAAATGGGGAGAAAAGAAATGGGGGGTTGGACTAGATGATCTCCAGAGGTCCCTTTCAACCCCATATTACATAATTCTGTGAAAACGCAGGGCTCTTGACACCCATCTTTATATCCTAATATTCAAAGGCGGGAAGCCAAGCCTGATGCTTGTGAAGGTGGATATAGAGTGTTCATATTGGAAAACTCTGCAGTTGACACCCCTGAGTTTCATTCCCAGCAGTGCTTTAGACCCCTCCAGCTGGTTGCTCCCAGCCTTTTGTACCGACGGAGGTACTGTGCAGAGTGAGGCACTTCTGCTGGGAAGGGAACGTCAGCCCTGGGTTCAAGGAAAGGGAGCAGTTTGAATGTGGAGAATCTAACCTGTTTGCTCTTCTACAGAGAGGTGTAAGAGCTTCCAGTAGTAGTCCTCTCATACTGTGATTTTATATTTCCCCTCCCACTGTTGCCAAGGTTACAGTTTAATTCTGTTTAGCGAAAAAAGCCCCATATGTAAACTTAACCTTGGGGACTTCTATCTTGATAACAGTGGCTTGTTTGTGTTCATTGTGTTCAGCTTCCACTGTAAGGGACAAGGTTGAACAATCTGAAGACAAAGGGAGAGAGGTCCTGCTTCACATTAAGGTCTGCAGTCAGTCTGATTTGGATCTTTTAATTTATAAACTTTGTTGGTAAACTCAGCAGCCCTTAACACACCATGAAGCTGAAGACCACAGTTTCACCCTGTGGAACGCAGCAAGCATCTGTTCCTGCTAATGCCTTATGCTTTTTTGTGGGCCATGAGGCAATCAAATACCTGCTTAGGTTATCATATGCTGTTGGACGCTGAAATAACTTTGATTTTATGCATTGAATCATGTATCAAACTTCCTAAAAAGATAAAAATCTGCAGCAAATTAAGAAGCCAATGCTACGGACCTTTTTTTCTGTTACAAAAACTTAGCAACAAAACGTACCATATCTATGCTACTCCCTTTCATAATGACCATTCTTGCTTGGTATTTGTTCTTGCAACGTGTTGAGTGCTCTGGCTGAAATCCAGCAAGATTTAAGCATGTAATTTAACTTTTAGGATGTAAGTAGTTCCACTTTATTGAAACCATTTGAGTGATTAAAGGTACGCAGGTGGATAAGTGCTTTGCTGGATGGAAGCCAGAATGAACAGCATCTTCCAAGATCAAATCCTTAATTATTAAATTGATTTAGAGCAGTTCTTGTATCCAAGGCAACAATGACAATGAGATGGTCGAGTACTAAACTCTCTATACATCTAAGAGAAATGCAGTTAGTCAAATTCTGCTCAAATATGGGTGGACATGGCTTACTGTAGTTTGTTCTTCTCAAACAGGCAAAATCTGGCTCAATAATTGCATATTCATGAATACAAATGGAGTAAATTAGCCACACTATGGATCCTATATGTGAATGTTTATGGGCTGCTTTTGTTTGCTTATGAGCTTAACTCAGAATCAGTCTTCGTACTACCAGATGGTTAGCAGATAGACTTTATTTTTTTTTCATCTGATAGATGCTGCTGACCCTCATTATATCATTTGTTAATATTTGAAATACGTAATTCTTTTGTCTCTACTTCCTGGACTTCCTTTGAATTGGGGAAGAATGTTTTCTAGTTGTTATGCTACAAGATTTCGTTTGCTTATGATATGCTAAAGTATCAAGCCATCCAAGTCTTAAAAAACGGGAAGAAAAGTAAGACTCTTCCCCTCCTTGTTCTATTTACACTTAAAGAAGCTTTTGATTCTGAACCTTATGACTTTTTTAATATCTAAAACTAGGGTATTGTTAATGTTGTAATTCAGACAAACCAGTTCAGATTGAATCAGTTCTTCAGTATTCTCATTCCAATAGCTGGTTGCTTCACAACAGCTGAAACAGAGTTCGTATCAATGGCCAAGGTAGAGAAGAATCCATCTCAGGGTCTTTTATTGGGAAGGAAAGATGGGGGAAAAACTTGAGATACACCATGGTCCTCTCTATTTTTGCATGGTCTTTCCAGCTAAGAAGATGAAGAATAATCTTGTTTAGGGTAAATATGTTGCAAGAATTTACTGTGTCTTCTGAGATTTTTGTAGCACCAATTGTAGCATCGATTGTTAATTGATGTCAGTGATGGTCATCTGTAATCGTACTGTGTTATCTGTGTTTATTTACAGTTTACCTCCATACTGTTTTGTACCTTGTGTAACTGCATATGCTGCAGAAATAACAGACTAGTAGTGAGGAGAGCAATCTGTTTCCAGTAAGGCTGCCTTTTTGTGTCATTGTGAACTTCAGAGTACCCAAATTGTGATGTCACAGCGGGGAGTTCAAAGTTTGAAAAACCTGGGCATCAGCTAAAACATATACCAGAGTATATACCAGAGAATACCAGAGACTGTAGGCTTCTGGAAAACTCCAGAATTCTTCATCAACTGAAGATCAGCATAAAGGTAAAGCTACTTCTTCATGTTTGTGGTCCTACGTCACCCTAATTTCAAATTCATTTTTCATTTAATAGAAGCTCTTCCCACAAACTTTCCACAAGCCGTCTTCATTTTTGTAGCATTTATTTTGTGAGTAAACCCCAGAGTCCTCATTTTCCACTGCGTTGCATATGGAGGAATAGTTTCTATCACTACAGAGGAAAGGCATTTAACCCACAATAGTATCGGCTTTGCCACAGACATAAAAGGTGATGCCATTTGGCATCATGGACAAGGAGGGTAGATTCCTACATCTTGCTCTTTGCATTGGTTCTGCTTGTTTATCGCAAACTTTTGCAAGAATTGCCTCCCACTTTGAACTGCTGTGAACTTGATTGCTGTGACCCAGGTTTCAGCAAGGAGAGGGGACCATTAACAAAAATAAGGAGGAGACGCATATAAAGTAGCTCTGCTTGGGGGCTAAGGCAAATGGAGTTGAATTATGTGAAGCTGGTGTGTTGTTCTTTATCTTCAGCTAATGTCTTGATTTGGTCTGTGCTTAAAATGTTTTGTGAGATTAGCTGTCAGCTGGAAATATGCTAAAAACCAAAACAACCTCCCACGTCATTAATGAAGAGAGCTATGTTGGTAAAAGTTCTTAAATGGACACAGTCATATTGGAAAAGGGAGGGAGGAAAGATCCCTTTGGTATAATCTGGTCCATCTGGGGAGCTGGCAAGAGAATTAAAGATTACTCCCATATAAACTCCCTCTCCCAGTTTGCCAGTAGGCTTGGCTGGTAAAGCTCAGATGTTTGTCAGTGTAGGCTCTTCCACCGAGTTACTCATTATCTGATGGAAAACAGCATGTGATCTTTGCCCAGTGTTTTGCAAGCTAGCAGATTTAGGGGACCGTTCTGTCCGTCGTTGTGTGTCTCACATCACAGATGTGTCTGAGGCGCTGCCGACAGCGCAGGGTGGCAGGATTTTCTCTTGAAGCACTGCACAACAGCCACGCTGCTGATTGCCCTGGAAACCTTGCTGATTCCTGCTGCCACCACTTAGCCAGCCAACGGCTAGGAACCAGGACCCAAAATAACAAGGCTGGTTTAGATAAGAAATTTAGAACCAGTGGTTCCTTTTGTCTGACGCTTTTTTTTTTTTTGAGCTTTTGGGGCTTATTATTCAAGCCTTTATTTGCACCAGAAGTGGCCAGAAACTATGCTTTAAGAAAAAGGAAAAAAGGGCATGTGGGATTCTAGTCATGAGAATTTGTGAGAAGATGGAATAAAAAAATCCCCAAAACACTACCACCCCCACCTCCCAAACTCCACCCACCGACTTTGTGAGACTTTTGGAAAAACGACCAGGCCTGGGTCAGGCTCACCCATGTTGTAGTTAACGAGCTAGAAGACAGTGTGTACAGGGAGTCCTACTGTCTTGTCCAGGGAAAACCCACTGGCAGATTGTAGGTGAGGTCCCTACTTGCTTGCCTTCATCTAGAATAAACCAAGAGAACCCCACGTGGCAAGTTTCACCTGGTTTTGACCCAGGAACAGCTAAGGATGTCACCTGTTTATGACATCGAGGTGGTGCAATATAACTATTGTACCAGTTTACATCTCAGGTTCTTTGTCCCTTGAAGGTCTGTGGATCCACCTTGGATCCCTGAGGATCAGGCTGGCTGTTGCTGATGGAGGTTGAGGCCCAGGGTTAGGATCCTCAGGCTGTGGAGCTATTTCCATTGTGAATCATTGGGAAGCTCCAGAAATGGAGACTTGTAACAGGAAAGGTGGTTGCTCAAAAAACATCTAAAGAAAACGGGATAAAGCATAAGCTGAAGTTAGTTTCCTGGTGGAAATATTGCATAAGCAGCGATTTTTTCCCCCTGTTTTTCAGGTTTTACACTGTTTTTCATTACTGATTAATAACTAAGAATGGTTTCAGGAGTAAGTTTACCTACTACATTTGGGATCTTTGCATTTTTGTTGCTATTTTCTCCATACACTATTATTCAGTGCTTAAAAGTCCTTAAAAACTTAATAAAAATTGGATGTTAAAAATTAAAAATACAATAGTAATTTTAAAGCTTCAGAGCTTATTGGGAGAAGGGTGAGTAAAGCAAAACAATGTCCTCTGAATTTGGGTTGCTTTACATGAAATTTAGGCCAAGTTGATGTAAAATGATAAGCATAAAAGCTTTAGCTTAGAAAAATATTAGAGGAAATAGATGCTTTGTGTATATATATCATACTAGTCTGACCAATAATACCAAAATGGGTAAAAATGACTTGAGATATCAAGCTGGTGACCGAGAAAACAAGGATAAGAAATGCCTGCTGAGGTTCCACATTTGTTAGGAAAAGCTGCTTGTCTCTTCATATGCTAAAGATCAGCTGCAAAGAGCTGTTACTCTTGGACTGCTACAATTGAAGGAAGGATTCATCAGGTAGGAAAAACTGCCAGCACTCAGGTGAAAATGGTCAGAACCGGTGGCTGCTGTGTGATACCAGCACCTGGATGGTGGATAATGGTACTTTCTGTGAGGGCTCTATGGATAGAGCATAGAACTAGACGTTAGCATTTTTCTGCTAGTAGGTACTTATTTTGACCAGGAAGCAGAAATCTACTGAAAATTTGAAATTTGGATGCTAGGGATCTATGATGTATTGCTGAGAGACTTAAGTAGCCTTTATCTTTGTTACCACCCTGAAGCAAAATGCTAATTACTGGCTACCAAAAGGGGCTGATTTCTGTTTGTTCTGCCCACCAGCCCCATGTAGCTAAGGACATGCTACCACAGCCCCACTGGGCAGCAGTATGGCTTTTGTTAGCTTGTCAAGCCAGCTTTGTGTGGTTCTTCTTTTTTTCTTTTTTAAAAAAAAAAATAAATTCTGTGAAATAGTGTGCAATAAAAGCCAGGGAATTTTCCTCCCTTTCTTCTTTCCTTCCTATCAAAAGCAGTTGAACTGGTGCAGCTCAGAGGCTGGTAACCTTCACTGGTGGAAAGAGGAGGGAGAGAGATGGGGCAAAGTGGCTAAGAAAAACCTCTTAATGGAGCCCTCCTTTTGGTACCCCAGTGATTTCTGTCCCAAGCAGAAGGAAGGGTGAGGACAAGGGTGTGCAGGACGAAGGAGTGAAAGAGGCTCAGAAGACCGTAGCACCCAGCAGGGCTCCTGGCACAGTGGAAACCAGACAAAACCAGGGAGCGTGGGGAGAAAGGAGGCAGTGTGGTCCTTCCCAGTGGGACAGAATTGGGGAATGACAAAGCACTGGTGTGCTGGAGGAAGGAGGGCTGGATGTCTGAGTGGGGGAGGCATACAGGGAGACTTTGCACTCACATACTCTTCAGCAAAGCTCCTGACTGATTAATGTTATTGGAAGTTAAAAATGTTAAGCTTGTGGATGAAATAAGTGATGTGAAGTTACTGGTTTCAGTGAAGTTTCTGAATCTGGCCTTTGTTACTGACAATGAAGATAGCAATGGAGAAGCTCTTAAAGATACTTTTAAATTACCTTTTCTACTCCTGGCATTTATATCTATTTGAGGATAAGTCTAGAGAACATTTATCTTGTTTTTGAGATGCATCAGGCTGCAGGGATACAATACAAACAAATACATGCCAGGAGAAGATGATTCTAGATCTCCTCAGTAGGCTTTCTTTCCTCCTACTTCACAAATTATTCTCTCTCCAGACACTACTGACATCGATACCAGCATAAGGAAGCCTTTAGGTACTGAAATAGACAGTAATAGATCTTTATACAAAGAGGAGCCAAACTTGCATGCCATTTGTGGGAAGGAGTATTTAATAAAAATTACTTTTATTATTCTGGTATTGTGTTGGAAAATCATGTTGCTAAATGTACGAGAGAAATTATTATAATGGAAAGTGTCTTAGCGTAGCTTAAATATCTGACAAGAGCATTTCAGAACTAAATAATTCATGCTCCCACTTGCTGCCAACTGTAACCTGCTACCTTTCTTATGATAATATGATGTCCCTGACTTGCAAATTAAATATTAGCCAGTAATGGCATAGGAAATCAGAAAAAAAAAAAATCCGTGGAAACGGAGTTGTGAGTTTGCATCACAGTCATGCAAAGCAATGCCCATTCTGATGAACTGAAAAGCTCTCAATGAATTTTGCCATGAATTTCTTATGCAGTGAAGATTTTCCCCCAGACTAGAACTGCTGGGGAGCCATGAAACCCTGAAAGTCAGGTTCTCTGAATTAATTCTGTGACGCTTTTTAGCCAGAGCTGCAACCAAGCCTTCCCAGAAAAATACTGGGGTGGGCACGCATTACGGGGTACAGCTCTGCAGGCAACAAAACCAGTTGCAGTCACTGAAGAAACCCTGGGCTGCCTCACTCCAGGTATGTGCAATAGATAAATGTTGTGTTGCCCATAATATGCAAAAATGTGCTTACTGGTTTGTGCACTGAGGACTAAGTAAGACTTCTGTAATAGTAACTGTGTTGCAGGGTTAAGAGGAAAGGATCTGTGTTGCAGAGGACAACTGTGTTGCAGAGGACAGAGGAAAGGATGCTATAAAGCTCTGCTAGATGAGTATACATTATATAAAGTACACCAAGCCCCTGACAGCATATTGTGCTTTGCTGCCTTACATCAGTGGTTAGTATTCCTGCTTGCTGATTCACCAAATCAAACATGTCCCTACCTGTCCTCTTTGGTGGGAGGTAGGATCTTGACGGATGGCTCTCTTGAGAGCTACTTTCTCATCATGTTCTTGCTCTACTGCATATAGTTTTTCAAGCATACATTGGCTAATACAGGGCAGGCTTTACCAACACACATATGTTCAGTAGAATAGTGAACTCCTCCTCCTACTTTTAAGTCATCTTGTCCTTATTTCTTGATAAAGCTGTCTCATAAACACCAGTTCTGTTCGTTCTATACAAGGGCCTGTGCATGAGTGGTGGCCATGGTAGGTCTGTGCAGGCTGATGGTAAAGCTTTGGCAGTGATACAGCTCCATTGGCAGGGCTTATAGTTGGGATATATACTTGGGATAGCCCTAAGGACTTAGGGCTTAAGTCCAGCTTTGACAATGTAGAGTTTGGATTGAAATGTATCCAAGGCTGAATCTCTATCCTAGAAGTGGTCAAAACAATGAAAGTGTTGCAGGTCTTGCATATTGCAGCCTATTATTTGCTGCAGCAAATGAAATGGTCACGTTCTTCCACTCTGCCCCCTAACAGCAACTATTCTTTTCTCTTCTGAGAATAGTGCATTTTGAAATTGAAAATCAAATTCCTTGTGCTCTGTTTCAAATCTGTTGCATGGTATGATCTGGAGTCATTACAGCCCAAACTTTACTTGGGGTCAGCAAGGAATCTAATGGGATTGTTTATCAGGTTTTGTAGGACAACGTGGATGAGCTGATGGGGTGCGTGCTCTGCACCCTCTTTGATCAGAAAATAAATATGGTAGATCAAAACTGCCTTCAACCCGCTAAGATCCAAATCTTTTCCAAAACATTAAATACCATAGAAAATGACATAGGACTGTGGCACAATGGACAAAGGTGTGAATGATAGTAAGGAAATTGGTATCAGTAGGGCTGCAAGTTGATTCTATATATGGCCATGTATATATCCTTTGGTTACAACAGGGTGGCATCTTCCTTTAATGAACCTTATGCAATGCAGTGTTAACAATCTGAGACACAAAACACTTAGGGTGCCACTGCATTCCCTTTTTAGTACTTCCATAACAATTAAGGAAGCCTGGCATGTGGTGGAGTCTGTTTTCTCCTTCGTACATACGTACAGCTGCAACTGATGCTAGTAGGAATGATGAGACTGAAGCAAAGGCAGAAGAGTCCCTATTGTTTTCATCAGTTCGTCTTGCATAAAAGCTCTGGTGTCTCATACTGGGCTTGTTTGTCAGCCTCCGGACCACATTCTTCCCTAGGATATCTCGACTAAATTTGTCTTTCTGTGCCTTTTATCATAGAGACATTTATGCAGTTGAGAGAATTACTGGTTTGTTTGTTCCTGACACTATTTCCACTATTTGCGGCATGATAGATGCATGGAAGGTTAAGTTAGGAAGTCATTGCATTGTTCTTGGATCATCTACAGTAAAGAGCAAGAGAAGGTGGTTATGTTCTCATGAATTGATTTATTTATTTTCTCTCAGGAAAAACATGAACCTGAGAAACGTTAAGATACTTCACTCCTACCAGTATATATTTTTATCTATCAATTAAAGATAATGTTCACTGTCCCATTTATAGTGTGCATCAAATCACAAGAAAAGTAACAACCATTTTGAAGTACTGAAGTGTATGTTTTCTGTAAGATTGGGAGTATCTTTCATTTTGTGATCTCTTCTGCATCAGAAGTCTTAGCAATTCAGTTGTTTGGGCTGTTGCTAGGAAGATTTTTTTTCCTCATCTGTGATTAATAGGTGTAGCTGTGAAAGTCAATTGCATAAAACTAGGCACTGCGCTTCAATATGTACTCGTGTTGCAGAATTGAACCTGTGAATCTCATGTCTCAGTTTTGTCAAGGTAATGGAACCGAAGTTCTGTAAATTTGCGTAGCTTTGTTGGGTCATGGTCTACAGTTTCTCATTTGTTTGTTGCAAGAAACAATTTAACCGAATCTTTGCATGAATTTCATACATTTCAAATATACAGCTTTGAAGAAGGGGCTTTTAAGACCTGTAGTTCTTTTTACAGCCCTTGCACTCACTGTGTAAATAAACTCTGACATAAATAAAACAGGAAATAAAAGATGTCTGTCTAAATATTTTTGTTAGCTTCTCTGTCAGAATACCATAGAGCAAACCAAAAGAATGACAAAAAATTCAACTCCTAAGGCAGGTTTCTATGCTTAGATATACTTAAAAAAAAAAGTGAAAAATCACATTAAAAGCATATGGAGCTAACAAAATCAAGGAAGCAAAACTTGCCTGAAACCTTGATTTGTGCCTTACAACTTTGCGGGTGTGTGCTGGATGGACCTTGCCTGGCTGCCAGCTGCCCACACAGCTGCTCTCTCACTCCCCCTCCTCAGCAGGACTGGGGGGGTGGTGGGGTGTGAAATAAGATTTTTAAAACTTCATGTTTTTTTTTTAATTTAATATGAAATTTAATGAAAAATAGAAATGGCTGTGCACAGAAGCAAAGTGCAAAAAGAAAAAAAAAAATTATTCTCTATTTCCCACGAATGGGAGATGTCCAGCCATACTGTGGGAGGTAGGACCTCAGTGTGTGTAACAGTTGCTTTGGAAGACTAACTCCTTAATAATGAATGCCCCCTCCTCCTCCTCCTCCTCCTCCTTTCTCTTAGTTGTTATTGCTGAGCACAAAGTCGAATGGGATGGGGTATATCCCTTGGGTCAGTTTAGGTCAGCTGTCCTGGCTGTGTCCCCTCCCCAATCCTTGCCCATCCCCAGCTGTCCTGGCCTGTGCAGGGTGCTGGAGAGACCAGCCTTGATGCTGCCGAGCAAGAGCCAAGCGAGTGGGTTTAGCAACGCCGTTCTAGCTACAAATACAAACCACAGCACTGCATGGGCTGTGGTGGGGAAAGTGAACTCCATCCTAGTCAGACCCAGCACGGCATGGGGGGGACAGTGCAAAGCTATAGCTTGGATTTACCTTGCAGTGATTTTTGCTGTAACTGCTTTGGTGAAGTAACACAGTGGAGAGGAAGCGGATGTAGTTCTGGTGTCACTGCAGCTAGTTGAGGTCAGGTCTTGTTATTGCCTCAGCCAGGGTTTATGTGGATTAGCTACAGGTAAGCAAAACTCTAGAGCTTCATGTCTATATTAAAATATTTTTTAGTATTTATACTGTGTTAGCTAAGGTACGTAATTTATGTCAGGTACATAAAAAGAAGGGTGAAGCAAGGTGATTCTGCCCCTCTACTCCGCTCTGGTGAGACCCCATCTGGAGAAGTGCATCCAGCTCTGGAGTCCTCAGCACAAGGATGTGGACCTGTTGGAGAAGGTCCAGGGAAGGGCCACAAAGATGAGGCTGGAGCACCTCTCCTATGAAGGCAGATTAAGGCAGCTTGGGTTGTTCAGCCTGGAGAAGAGAAGGCTCCAGGGAGACCTTACTGTGGCTTTTAAGTACTTAAGGGGGGCTTTTAAAGAACGACTGAGAGGCTTTTTACCAAGGCCTGTAGTGACAAGACAAGGGGTAATGGTTTTAAACTGGTCAGATTTAGATTGGACATAAGGAAGAAATTGTATACTGTGAGGGTGGTGAGACACTGGAACAGCAGGTTATCTGGGGAAGCTGTGGATGCCTCATCTCTGAAAGTGTTCAAGGCCAGGTTGGATGGGGATTTGAGCAACCTGGTCTGGTGAAAGATATCCCTGTCCATGGCAGAGGGGGTGGTCTAAGTGATCTTTAAAGGTCCCTTTCAACCCAAACCATTCTGTGATTGTGTGATTTTCAGAAATGACGTTCCTAGCAACTTCCGAAATTAGTGTAGTCTTACCGTTTTTGAGAGAAAAAGGGGATGAGGGGTTGCATTTAAGTTGGCATTTGTAACAAACGATGGCCACTACTGTTGCTACCATTGCTTCAGGGTCCTTCCTTGCAGCCCTGCTCACCCATGTGTGCCAGGCCCAGCTCTGGACTCCACAGGCTGCCAAAACTGCCTAGCCAACTACCCTGTTTTGAGTAGCTGCAAATCTTTTTCATATTATGATTCCACAGCAAAATCCAGCACGAACATGCTGTAGATATAGGCAGCTTCTGCAAAACTTTGAAATAAAAGTAGCATTTAGAATAGGGAAGACTAGGTGAACAAGAAAGCCAACCACATCTTGGGCTGCATCAAAAGAAGAGTTGCCAGCAGGTCGAGGGAGGTGATTCTGCCCCTCTGCTCTGCTCTGGTGAGACCCCACCTGGAGTACCGTCTCCATCTCTGGAGTCCTCAACACAGGAAGGACATGGACCTGTTGGAACAGGTCCAGAGGAGGGCCATGAAGATGCTCAGAGGGCTGGAGCACCTCTGCTATGAGGACAGGCTGAGAGAGTTGGGGTTGTTCAGCCTGGAGAAGAAAAGGCTCCGGGAAGACTTTATAGCAGCCTTCCAATATCTGAAGGGGCTACAGGAGAGATGGGGAGGGTCTCTTGGTCAGGAAGTGCAGTGACAGGACAAGGTGTCATGGTTTTAAATTGGAAGAGGGGAGATTTAGATTGGATATCAGGAAGAAATTGTTTCCTGTGAGGGTGGTGAGAGCCTGGCCCAGGTTGCCCAGAGAAGCTGTGGCTGCCCCATCCCTGGAGGGGTTCAAGGGCAGGTTGGAGGGGTCTTGGAGCAACCTGGGCTGGTGGGAGGTGTCCCTGCCCAGGGCAGGGGGTTGGAACTGGATGATCTTGAAGGTCCCTTCCAACTCTAACCATTCTATGATTCTATGAGTTGTGTTTGCTGATGGTATTTTTTCAATAGTCAACTTTTAAGAAGGGGAATATCTTTCAGTCTTTTTCTTTCTCTCTCCCCCATCTCTCCCTCTTTTTCTCTTCTCCTTCAAAAACTACTTTGACGTGTTTCAGTGTGATAAAAGCTGGACACGGATCCATCTTTGGAAGAGTGGTGGGAGGTAGTGTGGGCTGGGGTTGGGTCAATTTATTGTTCAGGCTTTTAAGTGGAACTGGAGGAAATTGTGAAATCAAGGTTGCAAGGAGAGGTGAGCAATACATTATTTCCTTTCCTTTTCAGATTACCATTTCATCTGCAGGGTATAAAAACATGTTGAAGAAAAAAATAAAAATAGAGTAACTTAGTTTATAATGATTTCAGATAATCCATCCCTTCTCTGTATGTGAAGGTAAAATAAAATGCCAATGACCCTTCTGTGTTTAAAAAAAAAAGAAGAATGTTTTAACCTTTTGTTCAACATTCTGTTATTTGTTCATTGTAGTTTCCCAAGGCTATTATGTATTAACAATATCTGCATTGTGCAAGTGCTTGCGAATCCTGTTGTTATGCCACACATTTGTGGGACTGGAAGGCCAGCTCAGGTTGCACTGAGATGTGTTTTCCATGTGTTCAAGTGATTCTAGAGATGGGGTTTGAAGAATGGTGGGGGAATGGAGCTGTGAAGTGTTTGAACTGTGAGGATGTGAATTAAGTGACAATGAACGTTTAGAACATCAGAACCCCTCTAGGGTTGCATGGGTTAGACTAATATCAGGTATTTACTTTCAGACAACTTATATAACAGGTTTTGTCAAGCTCAGTGTTCATAATCTTGTAATGAGAGCAATTTATGGAGGAGGAAGGAGATGTCACTATAGACCCTTTGGCTTACAAACCCTGGCATGTAAACTTAGAGCTTAGAACTACTGATAGAAACAAGTTTAAGTGTGTATTAGTTGACTGGAGTCTCGGGGAAAAAATACTGGAAGTTTTCCAGGGAGTAGAGAAGCTGAGAACCTTATTTAAAGAAAATAAACAAATAAAAAACCTCCCTCAACTTGTAGATATTTGGGGTAGATATTCAACAACAGGTAGAATAGGTAAGTGTTCAAGTCCTGGAAAAGTTAATGGGAACTGGATGCTTTACTGTCTTTTTTACCTCCAAAATTACTTCTTTGGACCCTATTATATATCAAAATGAGTTGCATTTGGATGAATAGTCTCAAAAATCCCTGAAGCAGTTCTGAAAATCCTATTTCTCGCCCTCACCCCTACTCCTCGAGATTTTTCTTTTTGGGGGGAAGGGACGGGTGATGAGACCATTACAGCCTGCAGCTGAATTATAAATATAGTTTCTTTTCCAGCTTTAAAATACTGTGGATGCACTTCTGGTGGAAGAAGCAGTGAGCAAAGCAGATGACAAGTGAATTTGAAGCTTTGAGTATTTAATGATTACACTGTCTAGGTTTTTTGGCTGGCTGGCTTTAGAACTCAGCATACCACCAGAAGGTAGTTTTGGGATTGAAGCAGAAATTAATGAAAGCATTATAGGAAAGTCTACCTTTGCTATAAGTTTCTCCTCACAAGCTGAATGGTGATTTCAGTGTAGGAAACTACTGCTTCCACTGGTGTTTGTGGGAGCAGGATCAAGGACAGGCAATTCATAACCTCTTGAAATAGACTCCTATGGTCATATGTGATAGACCGATGGAAAAAGTGACCATCCTGCTGACGTCTAAGCAGTGGTTCCTGCTTTGGTTTGCCTCCCTGTTTTCTATATGCTGGTAGGCCTACTGGTAAAATAGATGAGGGACAGAACCCTGGCTGATTTCTCTTCTCCCTGACATTTTCTAGCAGCTGTTTTTAATAGAGGTGTTGTGGTTTGGGCCAGGTTGGCCAATGACAAGACAACAGATTCTCTCCCCACCTCTCCTTGCAAGGAGAGGAAGAAGAGAGAGAAAGGGAGTTTTGAGTTCATGGAAAAAACTAAATTAATTTAATGAAATATTAATAACAAAATAAAAAGGAAACATTGATAGATACAATATATATAAATATATACACAGAACTGTATCAAGCTCTCAGTCTTACAGGGATCAAAGGTAGACAAACTCACAGGGTTCTCCTCATTGAAGAAGAGCCCTTGAGGAGAAGCCCAAAGAGAGGAGCCAACCCATTGATCTCTCAGCTTTTATACTGAGCATGGCAGATGGGATGGAACACCCTACTGGCCAGTTTGGGTCATCAGTCCTGTCTACTCTTCCCTCCAGGTGTGGCCCCTCCATAGGGCAAACAACCAATTCAGCTGACCCTGGTGGCCACAGCAACAAGTAAAAGCAAGAGCCTCTCTCACTGAAGAGAAAGTTGGCTCTGCTCCACCCCAAGCCCGGACAATGGAGCACCTTCCTGTGGTGACAAAGCACAACTGTAGAAGGTGGTAAGCTCTGGCAAAGAGGTGGGAAAGACCTGTGGAAGCAGGAATGCTTTGTGGCCAGAAACCTTAGCTCTTTAGGTCATTTTTAATGGGCATCTTAAACTATGTGTAGACACTGGAAAGCAGACGCATACACAGTTTATGACCATGACAATTATGTTCTCTACTGGCTAAGCTGCAGAATGGACAGCTGGGACTAACCTGCTGCTAGGCTAAGCGTAAGCTCTCCAGTGCAGGTGTGTGAAGAGTGTCTGCTGGCCTTGCAGTTGTCAGAGAGGCAGGGAAGTGCTGCTCGCCATTGTCTCTTGGAGTGGGCTGATCCTTGATCTTACCAGGTGTCCATGTTCTGACCTTCTGCTTTTCCCTGAGAGTTTTATACATCTTGGTGATGCTCTTCCTGAGACCTTGAGTGACTGTCTCTGACTCCCCAATTTTTGTCTTTGATGTTTTTTTCATTTACTTATCTTGCTGACTTTGTGCTCCATTTACAAGAAGTTTTTCCGAGTAGAGTCAAGCCAAGTTCACTGCCAATCCTCAGGCCTGCTTTTTTGCAAAAGTTTCTGCTTTTTTGATGGTTTGATCTCTTTTGATCATTGATGCCACTGCTTTATTCTTATTAGGGTCTGGCACTGAGCTGAGCTTCCACTTATACTTCTTCTTAGTGGGCTGCAGCAGGGTTTGGAGTCTTAATGGCAGTGCTCAAATCAAAATCCAGTACCGAAGGGTATGCAAACACCAGCCTAGTTATTTCCCCAAGTGGCTGCCATTCATCTGGTATGTCACTGTCAGTTTGCCACTGCTGAGGTTCAGAGGTCATTGCCACATAAGGAAAAACATCCAGGTGCATCAGGAAAAAAGCACTTAGTCATTAGCATGACGGAGAACTTTTCATCCCATGCTTCTTGTGTGCTGTTTACCATTTTATATCCGATTAACCCTCCGTATTTGCTGTGAACACATTGAGTGTCCAGCTATGTGAAACTACCATCTTATTCCTAAAGTTATTTCTTTTTTATGCTTTCCTTAGTAGGCCCTTTATATCAGGTTCTCGCACCGGGAGAAAACACTACTGAGCTTTTGACAAGCTTTCATCTGTACAGAAACATTTTTGGTAGGAGGTGTCTTTTATTCCTTTAGTAAAGATCTACTATGACCTTAAAATATTTGCTCCTACACTTCTTTGTAGGTAATGCACTCTATATTTGGATTCTTGTCCTGGATGTGTCTCTTTCTATTGGCAAAGAGCTCTGTTTTTAATTTCTGTGTGTGTGCAACGCGCGTGGCAAACACTTATCTACCAGGGTTTGAGTGAGTGTCTTCTCCTATCCCTAGCCACCATTCTGGAAGAAGTGTGGCAAGATCTATACTATTTACATCATAATTGCAATATCAGGATGAAATACAAATATATCTTACAATTCCAGTTCTGGTGTAGCTGGATGTCAGGGCCGTGCCAATGTGTTTCCCCAGTGTAATTAATGATTGATTCCCTGGGCAGGTAAGGAACTTCCCAGCTGGTCTCTGCATAGATGGGATGGATTGATTTGTGACAGTGAACTGACTTGAGACGAGGTGACTGACTGAACTTCTAACTTCAAACCCCAGAGCTTTTGCAAGACCTTTGAAGGGTCTGTGTTTCTTCCTGCCTGCCCGAAGGTGATGCACGGGGTGTTTGGGGAGCTGAGTAGCTCTCCTTTATCACCGCAGGGAGCTGTGCTGGCTGGCCTGGGACAGGCATTGCCTCACCTTCATCTGCCAGCTCCCACTGCCTTCTCAGTTCAGCCACCTCTTGCCTGGGGGTGCTGGTGGACACCCCATTCCAAGTAATTATGGTTTATTTACTTTGATCATCAACATTTTCCAGACCATATTCTGCACATACCTCTTCTACCACTAGTGAAGTCCATGTCCCAGAGCAGCCCAGGTATCCTGCCCCCTACAATACCCTTTCCCAGCCTCAGTTTTCAAAGCCTGACCTCTGCCTCCTGCCTTGGCATGAAGGTGGTGGCCTTTCTCTGCTACCCTGTTCATTCCATAGGGATTGCCCATCTGTGCATGTGCTTCTTTGTGGAGTGACTCAAAAAAATATCTCTTTCCCTTTAATTTCATGCTTTTCTGCTGCCATGAAAATATGCCTGGCCTATGTAAACTTTTTCTTAAGTCTGGCTCAGGTCAGACATCTGTATGTCTAATGGTCCAAGAATAACTTGGTGTGTTGCATTTGAGATGCCAAACACCAGCCTTTTGCAGCAGAAGCACGCTGTTGAGATTCTGGTCCTTACACACTTCATTTTTAAATTTTCACTCCTCACTTGCTTTTTCCAGTGTTGCGTTTCGCTCCATATTCTTCTCTTGCTGACTTTAACAAGCCAGTCATACCTGTACTTCTTCTGAAACCCCCTGTGGTAGTTGCCTAAGCATCTTAAGGGTCTGCTTTAGATGGTCATGGTTTAGTACTCAACTGCATTGTAAATGCCTTTTCTCTTTCTCTCAGTGTATTTTCTCCTCAGAAGGTGTACTTGGGGTGGGGTGGGGGTGAGGGGAGGGTGTGTGGATACATCTTTTACCATGGGCAAACACTTTGAAAGCAGGACTATACACAATTTATGAATATGGGGCAATTTAGGTAATGTGTTCACCACCTCAATGAAGGCACACCACCAGCCTTTGCTGGCCAGGTAGTCCTTAGTGAGGCAAGGAAGTGCTGCCTCTTGTTGTCTGATCTTGCCAGGTATCCTTCTGTCTGACCCTCATCTCTGAGGTTTATACCTTTCTTGTGGGTGGCTTTTTTTTTGAGGTGGTATGTTGTTCTTTTTCGGAGTCCTGGACCAACTCCACAATTTCTTTGTTTTTACTCTCCTTGTCTTCCTGGCTTTAGTTTGTGCTCTCTCCTCTGAAGTGCAGTAAAACTCTTTTTTTGGGGGGATTGTTTTGGTTTTTGTTTTGTTTTTTTTTTTCAGTAAAGCTGAGCCAAGGCCCTGGATTTCACATGACTGGGCCTTAGGTCAGACAGCTGAGCCTCAGAACTGGAATGGTGGTTGCAAGGCTTCGCTGCTGCCCCCAGTACTTTATTGAGCAACCTCCACTGCAAGTTACCATGGGTGTGATGACATAGGCCTACTTCTTAGAACACAGTAAATTCATCACTTATTATCATGGGAATTTATCTTTAAATCACAGGAACAATCCAGAGAATGGGAAATTGGAGGACTCTTAATTGGCAAAAAATTTGGACTCAAAAGTTGAACTGCAAAAGCTGCACTGAAGCAGCTTTGGAAAGTGTGACACCATAGTTAGCAGCCTGCCTGTAGCTCTTTGTCTATGAGATGATGACTATGTATATTTATGTCCATCAGATACCATATATACACTTTCTGACTGGCAGACATTTGCTTCTACCCTAAGATTGTAGTCTGTGTAATGTGTATATATATATTTTGCCTGTTGAATCAAATGGTTTTAGGCAGAATCATCTAGGTGTTTATAGAAGTAAAAAATACCCTTCTCCTCTCAACACAACTATGGCACCTTTTGCTCCTGTCAAATGGTAAGCAAACTCATAAATCCTGTTTAAACTAAATAGTATACTGGACTAGGTTTTTTTAGTTGCTGTTCAAAGATCTTTCTGCTGGAAATAGCTATACTGTTAAAACCAGTTCTGTTTGTCAGTGAAATGTTAAGAGGTGTTGGAGAGCCACTCAGATGGCCTGCATAATGTTCATATTCTGTATGTGGGTGTCGTAGGTGTAGGTCTGATTTAGCGTGGCTGTTAGCCAAGGACATCTTTGCAAGGAAAAAAATTAATCATTCACATTCCTGAAAAGATAGGAGTTGTATTCTTGAAGGCTTCTTACAGATGAACCGTGCTAGCCTATTATCAAATACTTTGATTTCTCACCTCTCTCCCTTCTCACACTTTGTCTGGAGTCAGTGACTGCGCATCCCTAAATGGAACCATCAGAATCAACTTGCCATTCACCTCTCTCTCCTTCAGTGACTCAAAGACTGCTTTACTTTTTTAAGCCTTCTTATTTGTGATTGCAGTAGCAATCACTCAGTGTTCCCCGTTTCAGAGCTCTCTGAGCCGAACAAGTTGACTTGGCAACCAGGAGGTGCTTGGGGAGGTGGGAGTGGAAGGGCTGGCTGGCAGGGCGTTAGTAATGAGCAATGTTCACACAGCCACCAATCTGCCTAGGGAGCTGCCTGCTCCTCCATGCACAAGGGAGAACACCCCTGAAATCCACAGGTCTGTGAGTGTTCCCCCAGTTCTGCAAGTTGGGTGAAACAAGGGCAAACATATCACAATGCTTGTCAGATGAACACCTTGGTCAGCTTACTCTACCATGTACTTCTTTGCCCCAAGGAGCTGCTGGCTGGCAGGAGAAGGAAATGTGGCTTTTCAGCTGCACCAACCTGGTTCAAGGGCATGGGAAGAAAACGCAGTAAATTTGGAACACGAGCCCTGAGGGCTAATCACTACCGCTTAAGCTATAAGGAAAATTGCCATTTTACCATCAGCAGATCTGTGATCCTTTGGCCAGTTGCAGACAGTGCCTGGAGTCGTGAAGGGGGAGAGAGGAGCTCTCCCAGGGCCACCTTGCTTGGCAGGGCCCAGAGCTTACAATGATGCTGCTGGGAGGCACTTGTCACCAAAAGCCACATTCCACAGCCTCCCCTTCATCACATCGTCTGATGGACCTAGGAGTTCCATAGAGCCCAACAGGAGGGTGTTGGAAAGAAACTTGGGAGATCTGAATTTACTGCTTGTGGCAAAATATTCGGGTGCACTGGATGAGATAGCAGTTTTGTTAAGAGCCTTGACTGGGGAAAACGCTGCTAATTGTATTCTGTCATATTTATGACTAGTTGAAGGAAATACACTTCTTTATGGGAGATTTTACCTTCTGCTTTGAACAGGATTGTACAGCAAAGCATACAGAATAATTACTTACTATGAAAAGCATCAAAGTGAGACCAGGATGTGTCTTAAATAACAATGTTTTATCATGAATCACTGCAAAGATTTGTCAAGCTACATGTAATGTGCAGATGCAGAAATACAAGACTCGATCCCACTAACTTTCAGGATTTTGCTATTTTTTCAAAGATTTTTTTCAAGTAAATTGGTCAGAACAATTTTTTGTCTAATATTCAAAACTCGTGCTACGTGAGTTTGTGGTCTCTCAGCTCAGATTCCTTAGTCACAAAAAATCTGTCCTGAAGTCAAGACTGGAGCATGTTACTAATCTAATAGAAGGCTGAAATATTTACTTGATACATGTTGGTGCTTCATGTTATAACAATTCTTAAAGAAATTACATTCAGTGTTTCTTTTTCCAAAAAACGTATTTTGGAGACTAAGTATTGTAGCAAGTCCCAAAGCATAAGGTTTTTGTGAATGCATGAGAAAAACATTACATTCAGTGTTTCTTTTTCCAAAAAACATATTTTGGAGACTAAGAGAGTATTGTAGCAAGTCCCAAAGCATAAGGCTTTTGTGAATGCATGAGAAAAATGGAATAAACCCAAGTTTTCTATCTTAATGCTTGTTCATCCATTACCAGAAATCTCTCATCTTTATGTGTGCTTTTGTTTGTGGTTGGGTCCCGAAGAGGTTCAAAACTTATGCTGCTGGGATCTGCGGGGTTTGTGTGTGTTTATTAGTTTTGTCTTTTAATAGTTTGTTTACTGTTATGAAATGGTTTCTTTATTGGCTTGCTATATTTTCCCTAAACAGCTGGCCTAGAATTTTTACCCATGAAAACTAAGGCACTGAGTTTGTTCTCTGGAAATTGCAAAAGCTCACTTGAACTTTACAAAAAGTGTTTTGGATTTTTATCTCTCTGCCTGCACGATTTTTTAGTCTCTTGCAAGAAGAGCAGCAAAGCTGATAGGAAAAGCTGGGGTGGACTGAATGTCTTTGCAGTCTGATGTCCTGTGGTAGCTCTAAGCATAATTGGCTCAGGCCCTGGCCTTCCTCTAAACGCATCTGCTGGCATGACAGATGTGATAATTACTGTGAAAAGAAAGGGCAGTTGTGGCATTAGTAGGGTCACCCGGACTGTGAGGAAAATGGATGTATGGCACCTGTATGACAGACCATTAAAAAGAAGTCTAGCGTTCCTTCCTCTTCTTCCTGCCTTGAAGATCTCAAGCGCTCCCCTTTCACACTGTTGCCTTTAGTGTGTGTGGTTGCACAAGACTGTTTCTGTGCTGGGGAGCAGAGGGAGGGCTGGCTGCTCCCTAAGGGTGGGCTCCCTAAGGCCTGTCCCAGGGTCACCCATGGCTTGCTGTCCTGCTGGCTCTGCATCAGGTGGACTGTAATGAGTGAGGAGACGAGCCTACTCCAGGGTCTGGTGGGGAGCAGCAGAGGATGCAGCTGGAGAGAAGGCTGCAGCAGAGGTCCCAGGTCTGTTTGGGAGGCACGGCTGGAGATGAGCCAGAATCTCCACACAAGGTGTCCATTCAGAGGGTGAACTACCTAGAGCATAGGGCTGAGGGTCATCCAAGAGGTAGGACCAGAGCCAGGCCACCTACAACAAAGATCAGGCTGGGGCCCTGGGCAGAGGGTATGGGGAAGGCCCCAGGTGAGGCTGGTCAGGGCTGTTAACAGCCCTTTGAAGGTCTCAACAGCACTTTTAGTGTCCCCAGGGTCCTGGTGTTCTGTAACTTCATTAGGCCTCCATACCCTCATGAGCTCTGGGAGCAGCCAGTCCTTTGAGCCTGCTGAAGCTGAAATCATTGCAGCTTCCAATGACTTGTCCCCTGAGGAAGACAGGCCTTGCTAGTGTTTATCATGATAGATGGAAAACGCATTTATCATCTGATTACTAAATTTTGGCCTTGTTAGACGCATTCAAGTTGACTGGTTATTCCTGACAAGCAATGTTAATTCTTCGGTAATAATGTAATGAGATACACAGTGAGGTACCTCAAGCTAAGGGGTCCTCTGAGCTGAGATGCCAGGAGGAGCATTCAGATGCAAGGCTGTATCTTGGGTGTTTCTGGGACTTTCTTCGATAGGACTGTACTGGTCTGGGTGGATTCTCCTTCAGGAGTTCTTATACAGGGAAGACACTCCAAAGCTACAATGTGAACGCAACACAGGTTTAGGTAAGGATGCGGCAGGATCAGCTGATTGGATCTTCCAGCCTTCTACTGCTGAAAGGAGACAGTCCTGTCTCCCTCTTGCATTATCTCAGATTCTCCCTGCATCCTTCTTCCTTCCTCTTGGTAAAAAGCAACTTTAATTTCACATTGGAGTACCCATATTAAGTGTAAGTAGATCCATGTGTTCAAGTCCTATATTGGCAACATCATGGCCAAATTTTCAGTACCTTCCCTGAGCTCTGGTGCTCATCTGGCTCATCCTTACACAGGTCTTTGCTGTGAAAGTGAAATGAATTTTCTGCAGCAAGGGAGAGGATGGGGAAGGGTAGAGAACCCTCCCTGCAGTTGCCAGTGGCTGACCTGGCTGCTTCTGGAAGCCAGCTGTGCTTGCTCACCTTCACTGCACTCAATTGTCCATTTCCACCTTCACTTTCATGAAGACAGAGGTCAGTCAGTCATTGTCAGTCTTTTTCTACCGATTCTTTTAACTTCCTGAAATAATTACTGTGAAGAGTTGATTCTTCATACGAAAGAATATTTTTATGACTCTGTTCACAGATGGAAGGGAATATTAGTGTTATATGGAAGTGAATGCAGCAGTGTACAGTTATTTAAAAAATGACATTAGAAAATACCCATGAAGGTAAAATAAATCCTTGTATGTGTGTCCAAATATGAAAAATTCACAATTGAATATTTAGTCTTCCATCCTTTGCTAGACTTGGTGACCCATTGCACATTGTCCTCTTGAAATGACTGCAGATGTGTACTGAAAAAATAAATATGAAATAAAGGTTCTATTTCGAACTGAGAGGTTATAAGCAAGTGTTTTCTTGGCCCAAATCGCCTGCTTTGCCAACGGTGTGCAAAGGCTCCACGAATCTAAAGGAACCTAATTCCTTCCTGCAGTACTTTCCATAGTCCTCTGGCTCTGTGTGAGCACTTGGTGTCTGCTGTCAGGCAGGGACTATCGGAAGAGATTGCTCAAGATCCTGTCTTCTAATCAGCAATAATACGTGCCAAGTACTTCTATAAACATAACATAAAAATCTCTCTCCCTACCTAATCGTCTAGGCTAATTGCCTCATGTATCACCTCTCTGAAATGTGTGCTTAGATACTATGAATTCTGCTTAAGACATACATTTGTTTGTGGATACTTGCTGTAAACATAGGTACAATTAAACCAAGATAACAGTTTCCTAACAATAATGGAAAAAAAAAAACCCTCTCTGCTGCTTTGTGTTCTGTGTTAAACCCATACCCAGAGCAGGGGGTCAGGAAGAATTTTCCTTTGGGTGAGATTAGTCCTTGTTTACTGGCCTGTTCATTTTCCACCTTGCCTTGAAATGTGGAGAGCAGCCTGCTTGCTGAATCTTCTGGGAATTTTCACCTTTCAAAGCTCCTCCTGGGGCAGGGACCTAAAGTATTGGTGCTGACTTGGGTGTCCTGCCCATGATCTCTGTCACTGCTCCTCTCTGGTGCACCACACATTGAAAGCCTGTGGCTTAATTTGGGGTGTGAGACTGAGTAGTGACCTGGGGCGTGCAGAGTTAGAGAGGCAGAAGTCTCATGAAGTCTTTTTTTTTTTTTTTTTCTGCCTTTGAATGTGAGGTTGTGGATCTGATGATCCTTGCCAGTCCTCGTTATGTGGTCTGGGTACCCTTAGCACTGAAAATGATCCTACAGGTGGAATAATGGTAACGCATCATTTTCATAAGGAATGACTTGGGATGGGGTTGCACATGAAGAAGCCAGGCTGTGTTATTGTGTTCATGTGCATAATGACGCATCGGTTTTTAAATTATTATTTTTAAATCCACATCCTTCCTCACTCCCCTGCCCCAAACTCCTGTGATACCACCACGTGTGTGAAAGTGTGTAGGTACGATGAGGAAGCAGTGCTCCTGTCTCACTGCTCCCTCCACAGGCCAGGATTTCTATTTCTTTGCCCATCCACTGCTTTGATTCCCCTTGTCTCTCCTTCTGAAGTCTTCTGGAAACCCCTTCTCCTCCTCCCTTCCCTTGCAAAGCGGTGTTTGCTGATTTACTTCTTTTGGGGAGAAGGCAGCTTTGCCCTGTCCTTCTCAAGAGAAGAACGATCACCAAATTGTTGCTCATGGTACAAAGAGGTGTTTGTGTGTGTGTGTGTTCACACGTGGTGTGTGTGGGTGTGCGTTCTGTGTACATTTCAAACCACCCTTCTGCAGCTTCATTTCCAGTGACTCAAGTGTAGCTGTATCAACAAGGAAAACAGCTGGTTCTGCAAACAGGGGACAGGCTACGTTCATTTAGCATCAAGGACACTTTGATCTGGCCAAAAACCTGTGGGTCAAGCAACGGTGTGGCTGTAGCAGGCAGTCTGTTTTGGGGATACTTGCTAAGGGAACTTGTAGTTGTTGCTTGTTTTACTTATTCATGCTGGTATGGTCGAAGAAGCAGCAGGTGGCTCGGGGAGGAAATGGTTTGAAGCATGAACAGGGCATTGGGTTGTCATTTTTACCTAGGCGCTTTTTAATTTTTTTAGATTATTTGAAGAATGTAGCTCTAATTCTGAGCACTTTAGTTTAAATTGTGGTCTGGAAAGGATAAAGTGTAAAATCTAGCCAGAAGTAACACATACAATACACATAAAAGCAGATATATACACAACACATACAACAGGGAAAAGCAACGTTGTTGGCTCCTTCAGGAGGGTAAGTAGTGAATCTACCACTATCGTGTGGAACAACAGTACATTAGAAGCCAAATAGTGATATGAGGGAGCTGGTGTTCGGGATGCTGATTAGAAGCTGTTAAGCAATGCAGCTCAGTTTTCCCTCCAGGCTGGAGGGGAAGGAGCAGATCTTGATCTTAAGCACTCAGGCAGCTTTGCTGAATCAGGTGAAGTTGCACTGGTTTGCCCCATCGAAAGATCTACTTCCTCACTCTATTGCACCCTCAACATTTTCACATCATAGATAAAGCATGTCTGGTGATTACTGTAGCACAACGAAGTATCTTTAACTTTGCAGAAGAGGGAGGAGAGAAGAAAAGAGAAATCCAAGGAGGGGAACAACTCACTAGGGGTATAATGAGTGAGTTGGAAAACAAATTAATGGCTTTTATGATTTGACTGGCCACAGCCCTAATCATCAGGGAGAATGATGCCTGCCAGGGAATCAAATTGATGTAATGATTTGCATGCACACGCTAGCTGGTCACTGCTGGTCCTTGCTTCAAGAAGGGTGGTGGGAAGGAACAAAGACAATTTCAACAGATGATGGTGCAAGTATCAGAAATCTCTCTCTGACCAAATGGAAAAGAAAATATTTTAGTATTCCTTTAATTGTGGGATAGTCCTGGGAATGCTGTGGGAAGCAAAAGTCTGTCATCATCACATGTATATGGCAAAATCGTGTAGCGTTAATTCTTTTGCAATTCTTTAACATGGTTACCCCAAACTTTATTTCATTGTATAATGGTATAATTTTTATTGGTTCTGGTTTTGGTTGAATTGCTTTCAGGAATGGCTGCTGTAAGACAGAGAATCTCATTGCCTGGAGAATCACACTTCAGTAGTGTGCAAAACGAGACCAAAAAAATCAAATTCAAACAGAAAGGTAGACTGAAATCTGATCAGCAGCAATGCTTAAACAGGAGTAGAATTAGAGCACTAAAAATGTTTTGATGTTGAAATTCTATTATTTATTTTACAAAAACCTAAACAAACAAATAAGGAAAAAGACCTCATTTAAAAAGCAGAACTACACCCAGAGGCAGGGATTCTTTTGGCTTTCACAGAGCTAGGGACTACAAGTTAGTGTGTGAAGGAAATATGGGGGGGGTAAGTGCATTTACAGGGGATCTTTCAAAGCCTTCATGTTCTCCTTTCCTGCTACAGCCTCTTTCCCACCATTTAACTTCACAAGTGTCCAGACCAGATGCTCCTTTGACACTTAGTCTTACCCAATTACGAGTAGCACTGGAAAGGTATATGACACAGTAGTTTGTTAATATTGCATTTTTCCTGGACACATCACAAAAGGTGGACCTCGTTGTTGTTAGCGGATTGTGTCTACTTGGAAGAGGATCATGATTTGCCATGATTCTTGATGGTTGGACTCAATGACCTTAAAGGTCTCTTCCAACCCGGACAATTCTATGTTACTGTTTGCAGGCAATCTGCAGAAAGTGTAAGCTATTGGCAGGGATCCTGCTGCTCAGCTTCAGTCTCCTCACTAAGCTACCTCTTCCAGATCTTAGATGCCTCAGGCTCTCATGGTCCTCCAAGGAGAGAAACAGCTTCTCCAATGAGCAATTCAGATTTTAGGGGCTCTACCTCACCTCTGGAATCGCCTGCTCACTGCAAGGGGAGCCTCAGGGTTCCTCACTTAGGCACCTCACCTAGGTGCCTAAAATTAGATGGTATAGATTCCTCCTGTGTTTCTAAAGAAAACAACACATTTCTTCTGAGTTGCAGAGGTGCTTGAAATAGTTAAGATGAAGTACAAGCTCAAAATAATATTATTTTTTTTTTCTTTCCTGTGCCTGGAATTTATTGAAGGCATTTGGATATCCATCCATGGTGTGAACTCACTTTAAATAATACAAAATGAGTGTGTATTGGGAAGGAGAAAATAGCATAAACCAAGACAATACTCCAGCACACTGGTGACTGTTCCTTTTGTCAGTTTTTGGTAAGGGGCAAAATGGTAAAGCTTGAAGCAAGCAGAAAGCATCAGAGCAGCATTGCGTTAAAAACTCATCTTGCCTTCTGGCTGTCACGCCTAAAAATAAGGTAAATGTAGTGGATATTCCTGACAGTGACAGTGTCTGATAAAATCATCACAACCTGCAGATGGAGTACTTCTAGGGAACAGTAAAACAAAGAAGCTTTCAGGGAAGAATGCCATCTCTCCATAAACAGCCTGCAGTACATAGCTGCTTTGTTGCTTGTGAGAAATATACCAAGCATCTCAGGGGATTTCAGCTTAATTTCCTCTCTGAAGCTGGAAGAACATTATCTTAAGAGATTTATCCATTCTTGGTGCATCATTGCCCTGTCCTGGAAAGTGCTGAGCTCTTCTTTGGGATGTTAAATGTTTTCAGGTGACACCAATACCAGAGATGAGAGAGCCCTCTAAAACTGCTCTGAAAAAATATGTGCTTGTAAAATGGATTCAGTTGAAGTTTGTGGAAATAAGGTGTTCCAAACAATATTTTCACCTGCCTGGTGCTTCTGCGGCCCACACTCCCCAGAACCCACAGTTTCAGGGGTTCCTTGCCACCAGAAATCCTGAATGCCGGGGACACCTCTGCCTCTCACAGAACCGCTCCTCACCTTTGGATTCACAGCCAGAAGGCTTCAGAATCGACACTGTTATCAAAGTCAGTTATTAGGGTAAAGAGCAACCATATAGCTAGAAAAAGAAACCTTTAAAGCCAACAGAAGCAACAAAAGCAAAAAGTCTTTGTGCTATGTTTAGTTAAGGTGTGGACCTTCCTGCCAAAGGATGCTGAGGGTGCTGAAGGTTTAAGCTGTTTGAACAGAAAACTTTTGACTGTTTACGAACATACAGAAAACACAGCTGGCTCAGGAGGTACCTGAGCTGGAGGAGGCTGGGTATCTAGTATCATCTATTTTTGGGCAGTGATGGAGACATGATACAGAGCTGGACATAGGACACTGGCCTCTGAGGACCTTTGGTCTGACCCAGGAGGGCTGCATTTTTGTTTTTAATAGTCATAGTCAAGTTGTCAGTTGGTTTAGGGTACCTGGGACACTTCTGAAAAGATCAAAAATTCAGAGATCCTAAGTCAGTGCTAACTTCAGCACCAGGCACTACAAAAGCATACGGATGCCTGAGGTCTAAAACCATCACTGCTCTGGTAGAACTTTGTTGTGTTAGGAACCAGGGCAATAGGAGCACAGGCATGGAAAACCAGGAGAAGAGAGCTCCAGCCCTGCTGAAGTGAGGGAAAGTTTTGCCCTTGACTTCCATGGGGCTAGGATTTCACTTAATGCTTTTATGTTCTCTTTCTCACACTACAAGAGCCAGGGGATACAGGGCTGAAATAACAAGTCTCATGCCTCTGAGCTGACACATAGAAGTATTTCTCCATGCAATTGATTTTCAAAGTTTATGCTTGGGAAAGTATTTGGTGTAAACTGCAATTAAAAATCTTTCAGTCTTGCTGAGACAAATTTACATAAATAATACGCTTTTTTATACTGCAGGGCAGAAACAGACTGCCCAGGGATAGGAAGGACAGTGTTGTATATTTGTTTGTTACAGGTGGCTGTTCTCTCATAACTTCCTCTAGGGTGTATGGTGGAGGATGGCGGATTGGATGGGCCATCGGTTTAATTTGATGTGGTCTTCAGTTAAAATAGACTTCCTGAAAACATGCAAACTCTTCTACGTGTTGAAAAGTAAAGGGAAGATATTAAAGTAACTGCTGTTTTATGTGTTGACAAATTAAATGTTACCATGGATACCCCAGTCTGTTTACAGCAATAATAATAAATATTTTCAATTCACACTGTGCTTTTCATCTCAAAGGATCCCCAGGTGGTTTACAAATGACATACATGGATTGCTCTACATGGCGCTGAACTGCAGCCCCAAGAACTGCCTAACCACCTATATTGGTACTGCCAGGCAGCAGAAGGTAGAAAATGTACTGTACCCTGAGTGAATCTGTAGGGATTGTTTGGGGAAGCAGAATGTAAATGGCAGAGCTGAAATCTGGCCAAGAGCTGAACTGCAAAATGCAAAGAATCAGATAGGATCAGGTATCACGTTACTGATAGGATTTGGTAATTCTTTGAGCTACCGGATTAAATTTTCACTAGGCCTGGAAAGAAACTGTTTCCTCCTT